>NC_046666.1:99958080-99960458 GCF_010883055.1 Belonocnema kinseyi
GAAACAATTGTCGAGAATATAAAGTTCCAGTATATACGGCACTTCCCATTCTCGACAATTGACTCGATTTCCCTAGGAGCATTTAGAGGAGCGATATTAAGGATAATCCCGTAAGAGTGACAGAGATGGTAATAAAGCACTCTTACTGCCACATTGTTCCTTTGAATGTAGGTCGTTCCCGCGTGAGTTGGACAACTAGATAGTATGTGAGCTAAATGCTCGGGGTGTGCATGGCGCGCCCTGCAGCTCTCATCAGGAACGTCTTGGCTCAAAATGTGGCGAGTGTATGTTAAGATAGAAATAACACCATCTTGGCATGCAAAAATGAAACCCTCCGTACCAGAATTCAATCTGGGCGATATAAGGAAAGCAAACGTTAGCTCACAAAACATTGACTGGTCCTTCACATTTCTGTGCAAGATACCGTGCATCCTCTTATCGAGGAGCTGTTCACGAAAGTTTTTCTCTTGTGCTTTCTTAATCTGGGCTTTCAGGAGTGAGTACTCGAGATAGATAAGATTTGATGCATTTTGCTCACCCCTAATACTGAAGTCACTTCCGAGTGTTTCAGCAGCCTCCGCCGCTGCTTTGTACAGAAACGCTCCTTCGCACACTTCTTCGTGATTCTTGACCATTTTAAGAAGAGGGTCTCTTCCATTTGCAACTCTATGTGCTGTACCCAGAATAACCCTGTTGTGAAGATATTCAAGACTCAATATTCCGCGACCCCCTTGACGGCGTGAGTTGTACAGTAGCGGAAGGGAAAACTTAAGATGCATGCTTTTGATCATGTGCATAACCTTTATTGTCCCGATATTAAGGGATTTGAGGTCGTTCTTCGTCCATGGAACTACTCCAAATGACTAGAGTACTACCGAGACGGCAATCATGTTCGTTGCAGATACTTTGTTCCTCGACGACAGTTCGGAAGACCAAATCTATCGGATGAGACGTTTGTGTCTGCTTCAAGGAGTATCCTTTATAAATGTCACATCCTGAATGCGGCTCTGTGGCACGCCCAGGTATGTATAAGTCTCTCCAGCGCAAAGGTGTCGTATAGTGCTTCTATCAACGAGCTCAGGATCTTCAGGGATTCCATTAAGTTTTCTTCGCTTCAAATAAACCTTGGCGCATTTGTCTAACCCAAATTTAATAACAATTTCCTTAGTATATCGCTCGACAATCCCTAGAGCTGGATGTAGTTGCTATTTGTTTTTAGCATAGATCTTAAGATCGTCCATGTAAAATACATGTGTGACCTTGTACTTTCGATCTGCAGGTTTGCCGCACAAGTACCCGTCGGAATGGCGCAGTGCTAGAGATAGTGGCAATAATGTAAGGCAAAAGAGGAGTGGGCTCATGGTGTCGTCCTGAAAGACACCTCTCTGAAACGTGACCTTGTTAGTTGTCACACGATTTTTTCCAGCTGAGATAGCAAATATGGTTTTCCAAAACGGCATTGATCTCTCTATTCACCGAACTGTTTGCGGATGAACCTTTAAGATTTCCAAAAGACAGATGATAAGTAAATGAAAGGTCGAATCGAAAGCTTTCCGATAATCAATCCAGGCCATCGAGAGGTCACGCTGGTAGAATGCTGCATCTTTACAGACACATCTATCGATGAACAGGTTCTCCCGGCATCCGGCTACGCCTTTCTTTGAGCCTCGTTGTTCATACATTTCTTGCCACACAGCTTCAATTGCCCGAACAATCCTATCATTTAGGATAGGTGTGAATATCTTATAAAGTGTGTTCAGACAAGTTATTAGCCTGTAATTCTTCGGGTCAGCTAAGTTGCCTATTTTCGGCAGGAGTATTGTACAGCCTTCCACCAACCACTCCGGAATCGGCTCTTCCGACTTCAAATATGAGGTGAAAATACGGGCCAAATGCTGATGGGTTGAAGAAAACTTCTTCCACCAGAAGGGTTTGATACAATCTGGTCCCGGTGCGGAATAGTTCTTCATCCAGTCTATGCTGCACTTCGTAGACTTCTCTCCAAAATACTTCGACCTTCTCTGGTTTGGGTGGGTGTTCGTCCATCCTTGTAGAGCCCCGCATGCAAGGATAAGGCTACGTACTCTGAGAGGTCGCCCGGTATCCCAGAGTCACCGTTCTAGACACCTCACCCAGGTTCCATTCAGTTTTCGGCACAGTTTTCACACCTCCGCTTGGAGGTTAATTCCTTCGGGACCACCCCTGGACAATTGGCCGCGACTGCCTATTTATTTTTGTAACCATATTCAGCAGAAGCCCTTGGTATAGGGACTCTCTATCCGCAACCCGAGAACGCGTTCGGTGGCTTTGTCATAGGGCCTTTGGTTTAATTCTAGAGGAATCAAAACCGAACCGAATGGGGGTTCGTCCGTTTACAC
>NC_046666.1:99960558-99999285 GCF_010883055.1 Belonocnema kinseyi
AATTGAAACGGTTGTGAAGTATCAAATTCATTAACTTCATCTTTTTTGTTTATCGAAATTAAGCATTCTCAGCTTTGACACTTTCTATTTTCCTTAAGTCTCATTTTTTTCAGTTTCAATTAAGATTAAACCTTCACAGTATTACGACTGCATTAATGCATTATAATATTAACGTTTAATTTTAAAATTTAGTTACGAGTTACATTTCACTATATTATACACTACTATATTATACATGTACAATAATCCTACGTGAGATAAAAAACTTAGGTTTATATACTACATTTTTCCCGCAGTTAAAATATGATTAAATTTTATTTTATTAATGACATACATGATTATAGTATTATTATTTACATACTTGTAAACTATGGATATAAAGTAGGATGAGCGATCTCAAATTCCGCCACTTATATTTTTTTTTGTATTTGTCGAAATAAAAATTGTTCGTGTTTACTATATTTAATTTTGTTCAAATTTAATTTATTTTGTACATTCAATTAATATTAAGCGTTCATAGTAGTTTTACGACTGCATTAGTGCATAATATCGTAATTTTTAAGAATTCTTATAATTATTTACTTACGAAAAACGTTATGTACAATAGTGCCACTCGAGATAAAGACATTAGTTTTCATTTTCCAATTCCAATTAGGATAAAACTTACACATTATAATTAATACATTAGTGCATTATATTGTAAATATTTCCTTTTCAGCTTTACATGGTAATTAAACTTCGATATATTATACGACTACAGTACTGCGTTATGTTGTAATTTTAGAGAATTTTTATTATTATTAACTTTTTGAAAACGTGATGTACAGTAGTCCTGCATGAGATATAAAACTGAGGCTTTTATACGTTTTTCCCGCAGCTGAAAAATGATTAAATTTGATTTAAATAATGAAATTAACGACAGATCGTATTATTATTTATATAATTGCAAAACATGGATATAAAGTGGGATGAGCGATTGCTAATTCCGCCACTTAATATTTGTTTATTTGTCGAACTTAACCATTTTTATTTTTGCCATATGTTATTTCTTTTCGAATTTCATTTATTTTATGTTTTAATTTTCCTTAAAATTCCACATTAATAGAACTGAATTTGTGCATTGTGTTCGCATCATTCACTTTTCCAGTTTTTTCAAAGTAAACTTTCACAATATTGTACGACTGCATTAGTGCACTACCCGGTAAGAAGCCTGGCATTAAAACGTATTAGAAAATTTAAATCCCTAAGAATGCCGTTTCTGTTCTTAGTTTTTTAATACTTTTTTAATAATAAATGTAAAAAAATTTGTTAAATTGAAAGGGATTAAAATTGGTCTAATTCTTGGTTGCTTTCTAGTATTCAGCAAAATATTCTCAGCGCTAGGTACAGAAAGGGATTCAATTTGAGAGCTAACTTCAACTGCAGTGGATATTCAAAACGGGAGGACAAAAACGGTATCTACAAGTATTCAATATTTCTCACGTTACCACTGAATGAATGAAACTTTTCAATACTTTTTAATGCAAGCCTTTTTACCGGATAGATTGTAATTTCTGAGAATTTGTATTATTAAGTATTTACACAAAATTCGATGTACAATAGTCATATATGAAACAAAAACTTAAGTTTACATATAAAATACGATGTCATTATCATTCGGAAAGAAAAATAATAGATAATTTATATACTTATGTAATAATTCCGAAATAACTTCGATGTAATATTCAAATATTTCTATTACATTTCATATAATAAATATATTAGTTTAGGAAAAATAAAAAGTCATCTTTAATAATATTCTACTTTGAGTTATTTGTTAATATATTCTTTAAGAAATTAAACGTTCGAAGTCTCTGTCTTATCAAGTATTTACTATTCCGGGCACAATTCTAATACACATCACTCTTTAAAATTTCATACAATTATATACAAAGTAAATATATCGAAAATGAGGTAGATGATTCTTTATTGCACGTTACATTTTCTTTCATTTTAAAAGGATTCATATTATATACCTACCTTCCATTATTATTTTTCCTAACAACTTATGGTGGTGTCCCATGATTGCAGAATTGCGTTGCGTTTTGCGCAATGCGTAAATTCAATAAACATTTCAGCTAACAATATTCTCGTAGTTATTCAGAGAAACATTGTGATTGGCTGAAATGTCTAGTGATTTGACGAAAAGCGCAACGCAATTCTGCAATCATGGGACGCCACCCTTCACCTACACAAATTGACATATAGAGTTTCTCATTTGGGAAATTAAGTTAGAGACAGTAAGGAAGTTTCGTATACTCATGCATGTTAGAAATTTAAAAAAAAATCTTATCTTCACAACAATAGATATGCTTAGAATTTTTTTTCTCGAATTCCAAACATTTAAATCTATGTAAGCGTTCCTAACTGCCATTTACTTAATTTCTAAAATGAAAAACTAGATATCTCAATTGCTGGGGCCAGAAGTTAATAAGACAAAAATTAGGTTAGTTACCGTATTAATTAAGTCAAGTAAGATGCCCTTCAAGCTAAGTACATTCCACATTTGGCTATATATCTAATAGAATGATAGAGAAATGCTGTACAAGTTGTCACACTTAGAAAGAGACAGTTCCAGGGGGGTAAAACCTGCTACACCTCACAATTTATATTATTCTAATGTCAACGAATTTTAAAGTAATGGTCGCTCAGTCCTTGAAATATATGTCTGACATGCTCTATCGGCCCTATTTCGATATATTACGGACAACGATAAACGAATTAATGAACGAAAATATTATTAGATTTCCGTCTTTTATTTCATATAGCAACATTTTTTACAGAGAAGTAACGTAACAGACATTCCTCTATTGTGAAGAAAAAGGTTATCTTTACCATGCTAAAGGACAAAATGATTTTCACGTTCCCGTTTCTTGTTTACGACTAATTATGGTTAGCCCCATTCACATTCGAGTGATGCTAACGGATCGACACTTTTTTTAACGACGCATGTACATAAAAGCGCAGGTCCATTTAAAACCAATCAATAATGTCAATTAAAATGCAGATAAATATTTAAAAGAAATCTTCTCTTTTGAAAAAATAATTCAGTTTAACATGAGAAATACATCCTTTGTGTACATAATTTATTATTCATAGAACATTGAATGCTAATATTTTGTAATTTTAAGTAGACCTGCGTTTATTCTATTTTTACTTTACCGACATTTACTTTCTTTCTATCAGAGACTTAGGGCGAAATGCGTGAAGAGCGTAAAATCGGCTCCTCTCCAGCTCTTCTCCTGTTGATATTTTTTTTAGCGTTACGAGAGAGGATGCTCTATGCGAGCTTCGCGAGAACAGAGACTGAGTGGCCGAGAGTCAACCGGGAAACTCGACCTTACCAGATGCGAGCTTCTTCTTGAATGCACGAAAGCGGCGTAGCTTGCCGATGAGGACCGCAAGCAGAAATCATTTCGAATTCAGCACTAGCGAGCGCCTACTCGTATCATAGAAACGTTATTCGATATCTGAACCGTTCCCCAGATCCATAGGCTAAATCATAACGAGGAGAAGAGTTTCTTTGTTCAGGGCGCTCATATAGTAGAATATAAATTTCATTAGATGGCACTGCGTCACACGCTATATAGTTAAATACATCACATTATTTGTGGGCTTTACTTGAACTTTACTTTCAAATTTTTATTTTACATATGATCTGTAATTAATATATTTATATATTTTGTTGAAAATTCATATACTTTCTTTCGAAATGTTATTACTTTTCATTTAAGACTGAACAGAAATATATTTTTTCATGAATAATTATATGCTAAATAAGCATGAAAAAGATTCACATTTAAAAAACCAGACTTATAAACTACCTCCCTTTTCGGCTGATTGGAGACAAGAAATAATAATTTAAGAAAAGATAAATGAAAAAGTCAACCAAATTCTTTCAAATTCATAGTTTTTTTGTTAAAAATTAAAATATTTAGTTACAAATTAATTTTGTTACTGCAAACGTAATTATGTCAGTTCAAAATACACCGATTTCATAACAAAATGAACTATTTTATTGAAAATTATTTTTTTTAGTTTGAATCCTGGCGGACCGAAGGAACCGAATTGAATCTGTACAAAGTACCCGTACAGGCCTCATTGGGTCCTCATTCGGTTCCTTTTTAAAAACCTCGAAAAACATAAAAATCAACTTTTGAATTGTTGAAATTCGGATTCTACGTTAAAATTCCCTATAGAAGGTCACGGAATAATCACAATAGTTTTTTACAACGGTAAAAGTTGAAAAAAATATAAGACGTATAAAGCCTGTTGACTGCTACACTTGAAACGCATCGCATGTCAGTAGCAGTCAACAGGCGTTATACGTCTTATTTTTTTAAAACTTTTTACCGTTGCAAAAAAAAACTATGTGGTACTATGTGGAGTCTCCATTCGGTTCCTTCGGTCCGCTAGGGAAATTAAATTATTTTGCTTAAAATTCAATTATTCGGCTTAATATTCGACTTTTTGTTTAATAATTGAACTATTTGGCTAAAAATTAATCTATTGTGTTATAAATTAATTTTTTTGCCAACAATTATTTTTTTAAAGTAAAAATTTTATTAATTCAGCGGATAATTCTTATTTTTTGCCCAAAAATTGAGTATTTCTTTGAAAACTAACCTTCTTGTAGAAAATATGTTAAAATTTTTTAACAAATTGTTTCTTTAGTAAACAATTCACGTCTGGGGTTAAAAGATTAACTTCTTTATAAAAATACTATTTTTTGGGTCAAAAATTAATTGCTTCAACGAAAAGTGATTATTTTTCAAAACTGAAACTTACATTATTTCAGTTATAACTTCACCTTTTTAGTTATAAAATTGTCTGTTTTTTTAAGAAACTGTTTTTTGGGGTTTAGTATTTTTTTTAATAAATCATTAATGATCAATAGTTTGCAAGGAGAGAGAGAGAGAGGGAGCGAGAGAGAAAGGGAGAGAGGTCCTTTATAACTAAATTTCTCCAATTTCAACACAATTTCAGCCAATTGAAAACTTTACATTTTTCCTATTATGTCCTGCTATGATTACAGTTGCTACAAGATATTACTTTTTTACTCAGTGAAACCAGTCGAATAATTTCTTTCAAGAATTGCAAAATGCCAACGGTGCAATTGGCAACGGTGTAATATACAACATTTGTGATTTATTATTATATTGGGGATTAAAAAGGAGGGTGTTCCGGAACTGATAAGGGAATAAAACTTTTCTTAGTACCTTCGGACATCAAATGGAAAAATTACGAAGCATAATTTTTTTGGTCTGGAATTCAGAAAATTTTTTGAAAATTTTTTATGTTTATTATTACCTTAGATTTCGTACGAGATAAGGCAATGAAACTTTTTTTAGTATCTTTGGTCGCGCGCAAAACTAATTTTGTGTAAATTCGTTTTTTTTTAGCGTTGCAAACTTCAGTGAGGTTAGAAATTGTCGAATAATAAGTAATCATTATCATTTTTATCAATAATTAATTAAAGTTTGTGTATTAAATAGTCACGTATGTGATTGTGAATCCCAAGAAATTATAAGAATGAAATACTATCTGTCGCTATCAACAAATATTATGTATGAAATAAAAAATTTGTAAAAATATATTAAAATATATATTTCATAATTATAATTAAATTCACAGATTGTCATTAAATTTTCATTTCAGTATAACGCTTAATTTATTTGCAACATGATATTGTGGAAAAATGTGGTGTCTATGTATGTCTGTATGTATGGTTACCTGAATGTGTAGCCACGCTAACTGTGGAAGGATTTGTCCAATCGAGTCCGCATTTCATATACTTATGAAGGTTCAAAATGAGGGTTACGTTCGTTAAAATTTTTTTTATAAATCCAAAAATTTTATTCAAAATTTTCACTGAATATAAAATATATTTGAAAACTATTCTAGCCGAATTTTTCGATTCATGAAATTTCTTAAATAGACAAAATTTCCAAAAGTTAAATCATTTGAAAAAATATGCAATTTTGGTTTTTTAAGCGATCCATAAGTTTAAAGCGTTGTTTTTAGTATATTTTAAAAAGATTTACAAATTATCTTGATGAAGTTTTTCAATTGAACACAAGTTATCGAGCGCGAAGCACGAGTTTTGGAATGAGAATGTAATCATCAAAGTCTTAAGTGATTTGAGAACCTTCTTTAAAAAAAATCGAAAAAATGTCAGTTACGATTTATGGTTGTAATTCTTCAGAAGTTTAAATCACAGTTTTCGATTTAATTTATAGTATTTACGATATTTGAAAAAATTTGGTTCAAGTGTACCCATGAAACGTACGAAAACGAGCGCGAAGCGCGAGAGCGTACCCGCGCGCCCCGGGCGCGCTCAAACAACAATAATTGAGGGTTTCTTAAACATTTTTTAGGGGAATATGACTATTAACGTGTCTACCACTTGATGTAGGAGGAAACAGCATTTCGTTTTGTTATAAAATTTTAACTGTTTTAATTTTTTTATCATATTTATTGGAGAATAAGAACAGCCAAATGTATGAAAAATAATTGACTACTCATCTTGAATTTTGAGACGAGACAATTGGGTATAAAACCACTACTGTCATTGTTAATATAAATTTATTTCCTGATGAATATTAGATTGAATCTTGAACTCAGTATTTTTCTTTTTCAGTATAATTGGATCAATTAAGATGCTGAACGACTTTTTTAAAAAATCTTCCTTTAATAAAGAGATAAAAAGATATTTTTATTGAAATCATCAAGTTTGACATTGTATTCATTTAAGTAATAAATAGCACAGAATCAAATTCAAACACGTAGCCTCAAGTTTTTTTAAAGCGCATAACGCAAAATACTTCTAAAAATAGAACCAAAAACGTAACAAAAAGGGATAAATTTTGCTGCGGAGCATTTTGCTCTAATGATCCCTTGACCCCAAGAACATAATGATCTGTCCATTTGGATCAATTTGATCTTATTTTTTGGTTCATATGTCGGAGTAAACAAAATAGCCGCCAATTCTTGGGATTGGTATCATAACGAAATAACCTAAAAATGGCATATAACCGCACGCAAGACACAAATACACTTACCCCTTGTGTTACCACCCGGGTACCCGGGTACCCATCGGCGTATATTTTGTTACATCACTTTGTTCCCTGAAGAGATATAAAATCCTTTCGGATCCCTATGATTTGGCTATTTTTATATAGAAAAATGCATTAAAAGTTTTTATTTTTTTTTATTTTTCTCAAAAAATGTTTGATTTGAAGAAAAGCACACGCTGGTAACACCCGGGTACCCACATACAAAAATATTAGGATTCATGCGATAAACACTAAAAATAAGTACAAAATAGGATAGAATAAGTACTTATAAATGACATGAATTTTTGATTGTTTACTGAGGAAATTTTATGAAAATGATAATATTCATTTATTACTTTTGTGCCAAAGTGTTTATAAATAAAATCATAAAATTGTTTATCAGTACATAAAATGGAAAAAAAATTAAAATAATTTACACAAAAGAAAGTTAAAATACAAAGAAGCATTTTTTAAATTATTGATGCCTCATTAAAAACTAAAAATGTACTTCATACATTTCAAACATCGCGTAATTTTTGCACTGTGTTCATCGCAAACAGGCGTCTCACATGAAACACAACTCTTCCTCGTCTTTCGACGTTTTCTGATTGCCCGTTTATTGCAAATATAGCACAATCCAAATACCACTTTCCTACCAGTGATGTCTCGTGGTTGATTATCAGAAAGAACGTCGATGGCGCGAATGTTGAAGCTGCCTGCGCTTCGTACCTTACTCAGGATTTATATGGGTCACCATATATTCAAATATAACTATATTTATATTAAAATATCTTCTTAAAGTATTAATAAACTAATATCAATTTAGTTTATGGATTAGATTCCGGCTATAGCAAAGTGTTACTTCCAAAATCGTACCCGGGTACCCGGCTGGTTAACATGTGATATTTTCTAATATGAGATTTCGTTATTTTTTTACATTTCCAGTACATTGCACAATTAGAAACCATAAAAATCTCGCATATGAGCTAAAGTAATCTAAAAATCTTCATTGAATATTCTTCTTCATTTAAAAATTAGTTGGGTAAAGCTGGAAGTACTACTTTGCCCAAAGAACGTTAGATCTATGCCATAATTCAGGGCTCATTTAAGGCTCCTTTAATTCCCAAAAGCCAAATTTTGGGCTCTGCATTTTAAAAAAATGCATGGTACTGCCAGCTTTACGTAAAGCCAGCAGTAGCATGGTAGAAATATTCGTGATATCAAATTTTTTCTTTCACAGGAATTGAAGGCTCTTGCATGACCCGTCACGCAATTTTTCAAAAACAACCCCTATCATAAAAAACTACCCTAAAAATTAAATATGCTCTTATCTGAAAATTGAGCCAAGGAGAATTAAGGACTCATATTAGGCTCTCCAACGCCCGCAAATTCAATTTTCCGAAACCATCCCTTGATGTTAAGAAACTACCCCTTACATAAAAGAGCTGATACAGTGCACCGAATATGCACTAATCATAAAACTTAGTACATCAGAATTAAAGGCTCATTAAAGGCTCTTGTTTGATCCATGGCGCAATTTTTCAAAAACAACTCCTATCATATATAAACTACCCTAAACATTAAATATGATCTATTCTGAAAATTTAGCACACCAGAATTGAAGGCTCATTTTAAGCTCTCCAACGCTCCCAAAACCAATTTTCTAAAACCATCCCTTGATGTTAAAAAAATTTCCCTTAATTAAAAGTGCTGAGAAACTGCACTGAATATGCACTAAACATAAAAATGAGTACATCAGAATTGAAGGCTTATTCAATGCTCTTGCATGACTCATGGCGTAATTTTTCAACAACAATCGCTTTCATAAATAAACCACTCTAAAAATTAAATATGCTGTAATCTGATAATGGAGCACACCAGAATTGAAGGCTCATTTTAGGGTCTCCAAAGCCCCCAAATTCAATTTTCTAAAACAATCCCTTGATGTTAAAAAGCTACCCCTTACTTGAAAGAGCTGATAAAGTGCACTGAGTATGTACAAATCATAAAACTAAGTGCATCAGAATTGAAGGCTCATTAAAGGCTCTTGTTTGACCCACGGCGCAATTTTTCAAAAGCAACCCCAACATGAATAAACTACCCTAAAAATTAAATATGCTCCAATCTGAAAACTGAGCACACCAGAATTGAAGGCTTATTTTGGGCTCTCCAACGTCCCCAGAATTAATTTTTCAAAACCATCCCTTCCTATTGAAAAAAGTACCCCTTACTTCAAAGTGCTGATAAAGTGCACTGAATATGCACTAATCATAAACTGAGTATATCACAAGTAAAGGCTTATTAAAGGCTCTAGTTTATGCATGATAAAGGTTGTTTTGAAAAATTGAACCGTGGGTCAAACAAGAGCCTTTAATGAGCCTTCAATTCTGAGGTACTCAGTTTTAGGATTAGTGCATATTTAGTATACTTTATCAGTAATTGTATGTAAGGGGTAGTTTTTAACATCAAAGGTTAATTTTGGAACATTCATTACAGGTGCGTTGCAGAGTCTAAAATAAGCCTTCAATTTTGCTGTGCTCAATTTTCAGATTTGAGGGTATTTAATTTTTAGGGTAGTTTATTTATCATAGGGGTTCTCTTTTAAAAAATTGCGCCACAGGTCATGCAAGAGCCTTAAATGAGCTTTCAATCCTGATGTAGTCAGTTTCATGATTAATGCATATTCAGTGTACTTTATCAGCACTTTTAAGTAGGGGGTAATTTTTTAATAGCAGGGGATGGTTTTGGAAAATTTATTTTGCGGGCGTTAGAGAGCCTAAAATGTGCCTTCAAATCTGGTGTGCTCAATTTTCAGATTAGAGCATATTTAAATTTTAGGGTAGTTTATTTATGATAGGGGTTGTTTTTGAAAAATTGCGCCGCGGAATATGCAAGAGCTTTTAATTCTGATGTACTCAGTTTTATGGTTAGTGCATATTCAGTGCACTTCGTCAGCACTTTTAAGTAAGGGGTAGTTTTTAATTAGCAAGGGATGGTTTTGGAATATTAATGTGGGGGGCGTTATAGAGCCTAAAATGAGCTTTTAATTCTGGTGCGCTCAATTTTCTGTTTAGAGCATATTTAATGTTTAGGGTAGTTTATTTATGATAGGGGTTGTTTTTAAAAAATTGCGCTGAGGGGCATACAAGAGCAATTAAATAGCCTTCACTTCTGATGTATTCACTTTTATGATTAGTGCATATTCGGTGCACTTTATCAGCACTTTTAAGTAAGGGGTAGTTTGTTAATAGCAAGGGATGATTTTGGAAAATTGATTTTGTGGGCTTTGGAGAGTCTAAAATAAGCCTTAAATACTGGTGTACTTAATTTTCAGATTAGAGCAAATTTTTTGTTAGGGTAGTTTTTTTATGATAGGGGTTGTTTTTGAAAAATTGCGCCACGGGTCACACAAGAGCCTTCAATGAGCCTTCAATTCCTTGGAAAGAAAAAATTTGATATCAAGAATATTTCTACTATGGTACTGCTAGTTTTACGTAATACTGGCAGTACCGTGCATTTTTTTTAAATCCAAAGCCAAAAGTTGGCTTTTGGGTATTAAATGAGCCTTAAATGAGCCCTCAATTATGACATAGGTCTGACGTTCTTTGGGCAAAGTGGTACTTCCAGCTATACCCGCCTTGAAAAATAATTACTTTGCTTGTAAATGTAATTGTTTTGTTGCAAAATTCGCCTTTGTCGGAAATCTTTAAAAAAATTATTGTAGAATTTTCTCGGCCAGCGGCGTAGCCAGGATTTTTTTTCGGGAGGGACTTCGATTTTTTCCGAAGGGGGCTTTGGATTTATGTATAGACAAAGAGTGAGGGAAAAGGGAATTAAATAATGAAAAAACTTAGTTTCGGGGGCCCAAGCTCCGCCCCTGCCTATGCCACTGTTCTCAGCAAGGCTCGCAGCCAGCTTCTTCAATGCAGAGGATTCGAGCAACGTCCAGTCTCGCTGCGAGATCTCTCGGCAACCAAGAAGCCCGCCATGTCCGCGCGCTGCAATGTCCAATTCAAGTATTGCGATGTTTAGGCCTGATAGTTTCGCGTCGCGCATTGCAAGGCTTCCAGGTTCACCCTGTTTCCCTTTTCTTCGCGCAAACAGAGTCGAGCACCACAGCTGACCACAAGTCTCTCAATTATTCCGATAGGAGACTCACGAGATCACTTCCCTTCTCCCCAAAACAAAACTCATTACACCAAGTTAAGGTTGTATGCAAATCCCATCCCCGTACAAATAGTAGAATTCCGTGGGGCGCCGTCAAGCCATACCGCATTGAAAAAATTTCACGGAACCGCATGGTGAAGATTTCAGTGCGCTACTGGCATAGAATTCGTAGGATGTGTGTATACGTATAGTTACCACTCCTATGCCAGCGGCAGATTCGTAGATCGTGCAACGTCGTAATTAAAACTTAAACATAGCTGATCAACTGTCATGTGCGTTTGAATAGCTTGGTACAGCAGATAAGGTGGAGAGAGGGAACAGTGTTACTGCTATGGGATACTGTTATATTCATCATTTGAAAGTGACTAAAATTTCAACATTTTTCATTGAATTATCTATGAAACTACGCAGTGGAAAAACTTTATATACATATAAATCATTATTTCATTTAAATATAGCTCTTTTTCAAAAAAAAATCAACCAGAGATTGATTTTTTTCCATACAACCTTAAGGAGGTACCATCGCTACTACCGAGATCAGTCGCCGACGCTGTCGTAATACCGACATTCGTATGACTTATTGAGTTGAAATCTGGCAACATTGTGATCATGTCGCTGGCGACATAAATCAACGGCTGACTGAGATCTACATTGATCGCGCCTGGCGATATTGCCAGATTGCGATAGTCAACGTTCAGAAGCGCAAGTTTCGTGATTTATTATTTTTTTTATGTATATGCAGGAAACAAATAGTTAATATTATTTGTGTACCTCAATTTTGAAATACTTGTTTTTCATTTTAAAAATTGTCAATATCTTAATGGTGGTTACTTAGATATCACTTAGTAAAGAGCTCAAAAACGCCATCTCTCATAAGATACTATGTTAAATATGAGGAAATTAAAAATGTTAATAACTTATTTATAAAGTACCCTAGGCTTCTTAGATTTTAACTGAGTACTTTTGGTAATCATATTGAGATATCGTGAACGTTTGGTGGAAATGGTAAAGAAAATTCTTGTAGCGATGGTACCTCCTTGTGTCACTGTACTCGAGAACTGCGGAGAGAAGAGGCTGACCTGCCTTCTGAGACTCTTCGGCTAGAGAAGAGAAAAGGGCGAACGATGCTTCGCTCTTAGTCCCTGCTTTTTATCGTACGCATAGGTGGGATTACGATTATCTGTAACCCAGTTGATTGGAGATCTCTTCCTATCGCTTGAGATTAGAAGGAGATGTTAGATCGTTTTTAAAATGACCGACTGCGACTATCTCTTCATATCTTATGTATCATAAAGAGAAACGCAATATTCGGGAATCAAAAACTCCTGCCTTCTCGATTATCTATAGATACTTTCTCTTTCTGACCAATACGATAGAAAGAGATCGTTGCAGTGGATATGTTTAAAAGTGATGTTTAAACACGATTGGTTACTATTAGCACACTATTTTAAATGATATAAATATTAAATTAAAGTTCATGTATTTAAATTAATTTTTTATTTTTGCCAACAGCTGTAGATAACACCTTTCAAATATCCCATGTTATAAATAAAGTTGTATTTTTCTTTGAACCCCATTTATTCCTTTTTCAATGAAATGAATACTAAGGGTCTATTGGGTCTATTTGAAATTGAGATCCACACTAGAATTATATTGCTTTTATTCAAATAATAAATAATATACTTACTGGTATGATGCATGAACTTAAATTACTTTCAATCGAAAATAACTTTTTTATAATTTAGGTCTTCTTCAAGTTAGTGAAACAGTTTGTGCTATGACTTTTATTGTTATAGTAATTAATGATTCCTAATGCATTTTTGGTAATTTTTGTGAATTAAGTTTAATTCGCATTGCCTTGAATAAAACAAAATGTATTTTTTAAATCAACAAAAACGAAATTAATCGTTTGGACCAAACAATTATTTCTTTCTCTGAACGCAGATTTGATAACATCTTTTTTATGAAAATCTAATTTTTGGTATCTTTTCTCCAAAATATTTTTTTCACGATTATGAACATTCTATTTCGGCATTTATAAATAATTCTTTATTGTATATATATTGAATATCAATAATTATATAATTCAAAATCAGTGCGCTAACACTAAACAATCGAGTTGTCAGTGCGACGCAAGCGCAGCTCAAAAAGTTCCCAAGATTGGGAGCACTGATCGCACCAATTAACATATTCCAATTCATCACGAAATGTGAGATTGAACTTAAGGTATATACGGATAAAATTGTTTTCTGCGAATTTTTTTTGAAATTAGGACTGTAGATTTATTAGAGCGTTATCTAAAGATTGGTCTAGTTAGAAAAGAGCTGACCATTTCGAAGTTGAGATAAGTAAAATCCAAAAGCCCATCTGATGCACGTAAGACCTATCCCAATGTATTGCAAATGTAACATATTTTAGCATAACGCCTGAACGGTTCTGACTTTTTTTTCAAAAACTGAGACACGGTAGAAGGGCGCAATGCAGAGATTCTGTAAAAATTTCAGAATTTTTATCTATTTCGTTTATGAAGGAGAGCGCTGACAGCATGAAAGAACAGAGATGTCCGATATGTTAGACACTCGCACACGTATTCAGTTGATCGATATGAAGTTGGAGCGTCTTCAATTGTTCTTCGCATGGACAGCTCTTTTTCTGAATTCATCCGTATAATACCTTAAACTTTGATAAAAGAAAGAAAAAGTCACAAACAACGTTATTTCACAGTGTTAATGTACAGTTCTACAAAAAATAATAAGTAAATCCTAATTGTTTGTTGAAATCAGGATTAAGCAGACGTGTTTTTGACAATCATTATCTATTAAAAGTGAATGCAATTAAAGAAGAATTGCGTCTTTCAACTTCAATACCAAATAATCTACACTTATATGCAGAAACTATTATATAATCCCCAGGTAAGAATTCCATGTCTTTAGGAATAAATTCAATCTTCTTTTACAACTTTTTAAGAAACGTATTTTTTATAATAACGTATATATTTTAAATATTTTTATCAAAGTGTTTAAAGGTTATTTTACGTTGTTTTATTTAACTTCATTTATATACCCTGGTTGACAGATGGAACCGAATGGAGCCTCTACAAAGTACCCGTAAAGACCCCATTCAGTTCCTTTTTGTTTCTACGTTAAAATTTCCCATAGAAGGTCACGGAATAATCGCAATAGTTTTTTTCTTCAGCGGTAAAAAGTTAAAATAAAATATAAGACTTATAACCAGCGCCGGATTAACATTTTTCGGGGCCTGGGGCTAAACCTCGAAGGGGCCCTCTTAAGGGCAGAAAAAAATCCCAATTTTGCTGTAAACTTTATTAATTTTCTGGGTTCAGGGGCCCCTCGGCCCCCTGGGTCCTGGGACACTAGCCCCACCATGCCCCTTGGCAAATCCGTGTCTGCGTATAATACCTGTTGACTGCTACAGTTCAAACGCATCGCCTTTAAGTAGCAGTTACCAGGCGTTATACGTCTTTCATTTTTTTAAACTTTTGACCGTTGCAAAAAAAACTATTGCGATTATTCAGTGACCTTTTATAGGGAATTTTAACGTAGAATCCGAATATCAATAATTTAAAAGTTGATTTTGCTGTTTTTTTTGTTTTTTTAAAAAAGGAACCGAATGGGAACCCAATGGGGTCTTTACGGGTACTATGTAGAGGCTCCATTCGGTTCCTTCGGTCCGCCAGAGTGCTTCTCACAAACTATTCATTGTTCTTCACGTATATCTGAATTACAATTATTTCATTCTTAGATTTTCGTTATAAAAATTAATTATTTATCATAACTACTTATTCAAATTTATTCATTGTTTTTTATGTATCCCATTTACTATTATTTCATAACTTAATTTTCTTTTTTCAATCAAAATTGATTATGATATAGTAGTTCATCTAATTATCAACCGTACAATACAGAGACCTCTATCGTACAAACATCAAATAACCACTGGTATTAGGCCTCTAAAATAATATTCTAATATTCTAATATTAATTAATGACTACATTAATATTTTTTGAAAAAGGTAAAAACCTTTTAGCATAAGATATATTTATAAAGGAATATTCAAATAACTACAGCATTATATGCGTGCGCCAAATTTTATAAACATTTTTATCATTTGCTTCATTTTCGTATAACTATTTATTAACGTGTTTTTAACCACTCACATTCTTGCTTAAAATAAATTTTGAAATAATGAATTTCTTGAATCCATTTAACGTATGATTTAACATTACTCTTATTAGAGAGCATTTAAATATTAGGTAACGTTATTTTCGATCTTTTTCCCTAGGACTATGTAACATACCTTCCAATTTACTTCGAACATCTAACCCCCCAACACCCAAAAATCTAAAACACGCATTTACGTAATATATTTAGTATTACGTTTCTAGACGTAATAGACTTTTTAAAAATAAAATAGGGTTATTTAATATTAAGTGCTATATAGAAAAAAAGAAAACAATATTTTGATGTAACATAACAATGGTATATACATTTTTTTAATACACATCACTTATATTACTTACAAGAGAATTATTATAAACAATTTCTTTTTTAACCCATATACAAAAATATATAAAATATATTATATTCTTGAAAAAAGATACACGATTTTTTAATATTTGAAATGTATCATTAAAAAAATGTAGAAGATTAAAATATATGGAGTTTTTAAAAATAATTCAAAATGTAACAAAAATCTTCCAAATTTGTATATGATTTTGAACGAATTTAAGCAACATTTTTTAATATACTTATTTCTCTATGTACATCCTCCTTGGACTTTTACATATACTATATTTATACCTTCTTAATAATATTTATATATACTTATACTTTGGTACTTTTGATCTGCTTCGTTACAAAAAGTTACATATCACATGCTCATAACATCATACATTACTTATACCATCGTCGCTTACAATCTCCTCTTCTACTACCTCCTCACTTACTTCTTCTTTGGAAAATTTCTGAAATTGGCTCGCATATCTGCAGAGACCAATATTCAGTTTCCCCGACAAAGTGTTACATAACTTTTCTATGAAATTGGGACCATACCTATCTCCCACCCATTTCTCTACTTCATCAACCCATTTCTTTTCAATTTTTTCCTTAACTTTCCTGCACTTCCAAATGTGTTCCATGTTCTCCTCTTCCTCTCCACATAGCCTGCATTCTGTTTCTTTGAAACCCTTGTTTCCCGCTTTACCTACATTGCCACATTTCAGCCTAGCCCATTGAAAAAATTGAAACTTCAAAATTTCTCCGTCTCCGATCTCCCTCAGGGCCTCCATTAATCCTTTGCCCCACTCTGTCGGATACTAATTTTGAATTCCTCTGAGCTCCTCTTTGAAGCAAATATGTGGCAGCCTACCTTTCGTCATTTCCAAAATCCCGATTATATATCTACTAGCCCTATTTCTGGCTTCTATTTCTACGCTGTTACGACCTGCTTCCAATCTCCAGATATATCCGGGAGTATTTTTATCCAAACCCATTGCCATTTTATGAATTTCGCTTGCGCTCTTTCCAAATTTTCCCACCTCTCCCAACCCCAAATTTCTACTCCATACAAGCCGCCAGATTTTACGAGAACGTCCATCAGATACAATCTTCTATCTAGCCCTGAAATGTTTGCTCTTGTCATAACTACCCATGCTATGTTAGCTGCCTTTTGCATTTTGTTTGCCATGATTCTGACATGTTTCCTGTGTTTTCCGCTTGAGGAAAACCAATATCCTAAGTATTTAAAATAGTCCACTTCTTCCAACTTGTTTCCGTAAATTCTCCATTCTTCCCCTTTCTTTCTCCTCTCTCTTTTTCGAAAAACAACTATCTTGGATTTATTCACATTTATTTCGAGTCCGTTCATATCCGCGTACTTCTCCAGAGTTTTCAACATATTGCTTAGTCCTTCTGGGAAATCTGCAACTACTGCTATGTCGTCTGCAAATTTAAGGGCGAACACTTATTTGTTGCCTATTACTGTTCCACCTTCATTTTTTCGAACCCATTCATCGTCTATGTCGTCCAAAAATATATTGAACAGTGAGGGACTCAGTGGGCATCCTTGTCTCACTCCTCTTCTGGTTTCAAAACATTCCGTGTTCCCCTCTGCCGTCAAGACTTCGTTGACTGTAACCCTGTATATTGTCCTGATCATTTCCAGCATCCTTCCTTGAATTCCGACTTTGTGTAATTTCTGGTAGAGAAGTTCCCTATCCACCGTATCAAATGCCTTCTTTAAATCAATGAATGCAGTATATAATTTCCCTTTTTCTCGCTTAAGACGGTTATTAATTAACGCGTTAAGGACAAATATGTGGTCCCTCTTTTTCCTGAAACCCGCTTGAGTCTCTTTTAACAGTCCGTTTGTCTGCAACCAATCCCTTAATCGTTCATCCATAATAGAAGCCAATATTTTGTACCCCGTGTCTAGCAGTGAAACGCCTCGATAATTTCCCGCGTTTTCCACATTTCCCTCTTTAAAAATTGGTGCTATCACTGCTTTTTCCCATCCATTCCCTATTTTTCCGGTTAACTAAAATCCATTTAAAATACGATGCATCTCCTGAGTCCAAACTTCTGGTATTCCTTTAATGAATTCGATGGAAGTTCCATCTTCTCCCGGGGCTTTTCCTGCTTTCATTTTTTAAATATTTCCAACCATCTCTTCGAATGTTATCTCCTTATCTAGTTCACTCGTTCCTACGCTCTCTTTTTCACCCCTTGGTTTTCCTTCCATATCTACTTCTTTTTTCCCAACCTTCTCTTTTTTGCTTTCTGTGTCACTCCTTCCTACGTCTCTCTCTGTCTTTTTTTCCTTTTTTTAACTCCCTTAGCTTCTTTTTCTCTCTAGCTAAATGCTAGCCAAATGCTATCCCTAAGTTTATCCCATCTATCTTCCCATTGCTCCCCTTTATTATCTCTTACTTGATAGTTTGCCCACAATTCTTTCATTTTTTCTTTGAATAATTCCCCTTTTTCGCTATTCCATACTAACTTTTGCCTCCCTCCCACCACCTCTCCCTCGACCAGAACTTCGAAACCTTTTGGCCCATCCACTTCTATTTTAAATTCCACGGGTAGGTGATCGGATTCTATTCTCGCTTGGATCTTAATTTCTTTAATTGGACAAACCTCTTCGTTCTCCGAGACTATAACATAATCTAGCACTGAGCCTCCGTCTATGCAGATATGCGTCCATTTACCTCCTAAATCACCCTTAGTTCTACCATTTAATATCCTTAAACGAAAGCTCTCACACATACCTAGTAGTTTTTTTCCTTCCGCATTTAATACTTTGTCTTCCGAATGTCTCTCATTTGAGTAGCCTCTATTTAATTCCCCCGCGCTATATTCTACACCTCCACACTCTTCCCACAATCTAGCATTCAGGTCCCCCAGTATAACTATATATTCCCCTCTAGTTTGAGTCTCTTCTATAATTTTTATTAATTTGCTCTTGAGTTTAGACATTCCTACATTATTATATACGGTAACAAACAGTATATCTTTTCCTAGTGTCTTTAAATTTTTACTTTTAACACTCATACCAAACTCCCATTCTTCAATACTCACACACTCGCTTATATCTTTTTTCACTCCCATTAGATGACCTCCACTGGCTCTGCCTCTTTTTTTGACTCTTTTTGCTGGTTTTCCGCTCCAGTAAAAGTTTTTATTAAACCTTTTCTTAAACTCCTGTAGATTGTTGTACTCCATCCAGATTTCCTGAAGTATTGCTAGAACACATTTCTCCCAAAAATCCGACGTATCCAGCAAAGTGTTACCTCCTGCTATGTTCCATGTAATTCCCTTAATCATTCTGAAATTATTCTCTCCAGGCTCTCCATTTTTTTTGGGAACCTGGTCCATTATGAAAGGGCTTTTCTTCCACCACTCGTTCCTCCTCGTTCCAAACAAATTCTCGATTCCCTACCGTACACCTTATATAACTTCTATTGGCAAATTCTCCTTTCTTCTTGCCCCTTCTCACCTCGTTATCTATCCACCTTTGAACTTATATTTCTCTCGGCGTCAGATCATCTTCTATCAGTATTTTTGTTCCCTGCAGTCTGCTCTTCTTTTCCATTAGTCTTCGTTTAGCTATCCAGGACTCCATTTTAATTAGTATGCCTCCACCTATCACTCTTATACCTTCAATAAAAATTTGTTTACCCGTCATATCCAGAAGCACTTCTTGTATTTCCTCCTTTAGTCTTCTTATTCCTACTGCTCTGAAACCCCTCATTACTATCCAGTTTTTCCTATTTTTTCTTTCTTCTAGCTCGTACCTGAATTCATTTTCTCCAAGTCAACTTGGGTGTTCCATTATTTTATTTTCTTCCTGTTGGTTCTGAGTAACTTCTTCGCTTCCTGTCGCCTGTTCATCCCTGCGAAGTGCATTTTCCTTTTCTCTTGGTTCAGCTACTCTCTCATTATTCGTCTCATCTTCTCCCCTCTGCAACACCCGATTTTCTGTTGATTGTAACGTTTTTTTCTCCAATTCTGCCACCCTTGCTTCACTAATCCTTAATTGATGTTTTAGGTTTGCAATTTCTTGCAACCATTCAATCTCTCTCTCCTTTGCCGCAGATATAACTCCGTCCTTTTCCTCACTCTCTACTATCATTCTCTGAATTTGATTTGACTGTTCCTCGCACTTATTTCGTACTTGAAAGCTCTCCAGTTTCCCTTCTTTTCCTACCAGCTACCAATTGATTTTTGAATCACCAACTCTAGAGATTTTAAGGTGAATTCTCTATTAGTACTAAGTGGGTCATTACTTTCTTCGTTTAAAATCTTAATTTCATTTTCGGAAGATTTTCTTTTCCCCCCGTCTTCTGCTTTAGCGTCCGTATGCTGTTTTTCTTCCCACCGCTGTTTTGATGTGCCCTTTTCACTAGATTCACAATTTTCTTCTGAATTTGTACCCCCTGTATCTTTTTGGCTCTGATGACATCTCGTTTTCGAAATCGTCCGACACCCCTTCCTCTCTCCTCCGAATCGGCGAATGAGTTAGCTTGCTGTTTTTACGAAATTCTTCTTCTGTCAATCCTCGCCAATTCGTTCCATCCTTCTTTTCCGCTTTCCCAACAAAATACTCTATGCATTTTACACTAAGGCTATTTTTCTCCTTTACTTCCTTTTTCGGCCTCCTTCTTGCCTTTTTCTCCGTTGTTGTCGACGTTTTCACCTGAATTTTATACTCCAACTCTGTTACCTCGACTGGTGCTGCCCTCTTATTGTGCTGGCCAAAATTAACTTCCGAATCGTCCAAATTTATCTCGCTCACCTTTTTGATATTGAACCTAACCTAGGCAGATGATGCCCACTTTTCCTTGCGAATTTTTACATATTTCCCATGAACAGAAACCTTAGATAACACTTGTTTATTACTTTAGGCCACTTCACTTTAGTTTAGAACTCACTCGTCTCCCCACCTCACTTTTTATTGGTACTAACTAACGATTCTTCCGCCCCGTATTCTCCCTGCGTCTACCTTGCATTTGTCCAAGCTAACCTCCAACATTTTTTAATATTTTATATTTTTCAAAAAACAATCTATAACATTTAAAAGCATTATTTATTTCAAAATATTTAAAAAGAAAGGTAAATTATAACCTTTTCAAAACATATTTATTACTTTTGTATGTTTGGGAGAAATAACAAATATTTTATAATTTTTTCGAAAATAATTCTAACTTTTAACAGATTTTAATTATATTCCAAATATTTTTAATTCTTTAAAATATTTTTAATCGCTTGAATTTTTGATTGACATTTTTAAAAATCATTCAAAATGTAAAAGAATTGCCTTCAAATTTTCACAATATTCCGAATCTTTTAAACCTCTTAAAATATTATACATATTTCTTAAATATACAGCATTTTTTCCTTATCTATCAATCTTAACGAATTAAAACATTTTGCTTCAAACTCTTAATCTTTTTAGACATTTAAAGATAAAAATTTAAGGAAATTCAACATGTTCTGAAATCATTTTTAGCTTTCTCTTAAAGTTAACTTTTATACAAAAAAAAAAATACAAAAAAATGTTCACGACCTACAAAATTCAGTTCACCTACCATTTTTTTACATACATTCCAAAAAATAGAATAATTATCTTAAATTCTTCTATATTTGTTAAAACACATTTTGTAATGTTCAAAATTTATCATTATTTTTTTTATAAACATAAATTATTAACATTTTTCACATAAATATTTACACAAATGCAAACTCAATTTTTTTAACAATTAAAAATATGATACATTTCTTTTCGAAATCTTATAAATAACTTTTTCCCAGTATTTAATTTTTATTACTTCTTTGACATTTAAAAAAATTTTATATATTATACTGCAAAAACAAAATATTATTAACATAATTATTTCCCAATATTAAACAATAATGTAAAATTTCAATAATCTCTCTTATCAAAAATTATTAAAAACGTTTATAAATAAATTTTATAAGGTAGTAAAATCTTTCATTTTGAAATCACAATATACAACATTTATGGCAGACACATGCTTCATAAATCTTTATTAATAGATAAACAACTTGAAAACAGTCACTAGAAATCATATTCACGCATTGTCGCAACAAATCATTTTTCCGAAAACAATGTGTTACACATTTTAGAGATATTCATTAACATTAATTTGATATGTGTTGAGCGCATTCGATGGTGGAGAGCGATACAAAGGCATTATCAAATAAATATAAAGTTCTCAATAATTAAAATTTATTCAAATTCAATGGCAGGCTAAAAATGTTTGTATTCAAAGAAAATTCAATAGTCCGTGGATTGGCTAATCAAAGTTGAAGAACTACACCAAATCGATCAAATTTCACTTAGGCAATTTTCTCTATAATGCGTGACATTATCAACAGATTGTAATATCTCTAAAACTGTCAGATATAGACCAATATTTAAACTCTGATGGCATTTAGAATAAAACTAAAATTTCGCTCTAATTTAAATTTCCTAACTTCTTCAATCACAGTTTCGCACAATTCTATCAACAAAAATTAATAAAGCATACCATACAGAAAAACATTCAGTTTTAATGAAATAGTAAGGTTTTAAAACTTTTCTTGGCACAAGATGCCTGTAGAATTCTTGTTGTTGTCGCAAATCCTTCTTTCAAATTCTTTTCTGCAGTGGTCTCTTCCTTCATTCATGGATCCAGGATGTAAATTTGGTAATAACTATATTTACGGGCGTCCCCATGAATATCCTTTTTTGTGGACGTCTGCGTGACGCACTTTCACAATGAAAGAACAACTTTAAATTGAAATTCAAAACTCTTTGTGAGAACCAAAACCAAATAGCCGCCGGTTAGGCTGGGGTTTACAGTCAATCTGAATTTTCCCTAGTAATCAGCAAAGATGGTCGCTAATTAGAAAAATTGACATTTTTGGCTGCTCTAATTTGCTAACTAGATTCTCAGAAATACAATCTACTGCCGATCCTGTATCAATAACCGGTTTTATTTTCTCATTTTGACACACAGCTTTTATCAAAGGACATTTATATTTCATTAATTTATATTCTTTAACTATTTTGTCATCTATTTCTACATTTATATCAAAAGCTAGTTACTCTATAATATTAACGATCCACCGAAATGTAATCAGACCTCTATTACAGTCGTAATTTAGTTTAAATCATGCCTATCAAAAATTTCTTCAATTTCAGAATTTACTTCGTTACCACTGCCATTGTCATTATCTTGTAAATCAATATTTATCGCGGCTACCTTATGACTTCATTCATTAAATTTATTCTGTTTACTATTATGCCCGCTATATGTTTGTCTCATCTGATCATCATATACTTTCCGGTTACGCGTGTCGCGAAAATCCTGCTCCGTCTCTCTTTTCTCTTCTCTCTAGTTCTCCCTAGCACACATTTGCCTATCTCGATAATTACCCTCTCTTTCACTCCTGTATCTTGTTGTTGCCGCAAATCTTTCTTCCAAATCCTTTTCTGCAGTGGTCTCTTCCTTCATTTATGGATCGAGGATGTAAATTTGGTAATAACTATATCCACGGGCGCCCCCATGGTTATCCTTTTTTGTGGTCGTCTGCGTGGCGCATTTTCACAATGGAAGAACAACTTTAAATTAATATTCAAACTATTTTTGAGAACCAAAACCTAATAGCCGCCGGTCAGACCGGGGTCTCCAGTCAATCTGAATTTTCCCTCGTAATCAGTAAAGAAGGTCGCTAATTGTCCGGTTCCAGCGGGGTACTATTTCAAAAAATGATATCACTGCAATAAAAAATATTAAATATAAAATTTTTTTTAACATTTATACGCAATATGAATTAATTTTTGTTCCTTAATATACATATATTTAGATTCTATGTATATTTACTTTGATGTTGTAAAATATTAAATGAGATTATGGTAAATTAAGATATTAATAACATAAAAATCATTATGGAATTATTCTCATTCAATCATTCACATAATTTGTACTTTGCACTTATATTTATGTTTAAATTGATAATAAAACTTTAAACTATTAAAGAACTCATTTTAATTTATATGCATATCATTTCCAAATCAAGAATTAGATACTCATTTTCTAACTGCAAATTTTGTTGTTTTTTTTAAATAGTTTGAAAAATATCATAATATATAATTTTTTCTAAATTGAACATAATAAAAAATTTAAAACCCGAACATTAATTTTCTATTCCTCCATGTTCAAATAGTACCTTAATTAATAATACTGCAATATCATTTCTTTCTAAGTTATCTGTTGATATCATCCAACGGACACTAACGAAGTTATTTCTTAACATTGTTCCCCTACGAAATTTGCATAAAAACGACTTCGTGAGTATTTTTACCAAGAAAAATAACAGAAAATACAAATAATTAAATACTTTACAATGCTACTATTAACAATAAAATCTAATCATTGAAATTATATTTTTCAGGCGTCTTACAAATTGTACATATTCAAGTCATAAATAAATAAATAAAACCTACAATATTACGTTCTAACACTTATATATTAGATATAACAGATATATACATATTGAAGATACAAGATATATAGATATTGGAGATAAAATATATATAATCAGATATTATCACAGATGAAACATTAACTTATCACAAATAAAATTTAGTGCAGATGAAAATCATATTTATATAAATATAAAAATATATTTATCAAATCTTTCCTTAGGTCAATTTCATGTGTTCTTCTTTATAAAATATAATATAGTAATAAAGAATATGTAATTTTTGTAAACTTCATTGTGTATTATTTCAACCTTTCGATTACATTTCATTTCTTATGCTGAAATCTACAATAAGTCATTAACGAGCGTAATAATACTAACTAAATACAGAATGCCTAAGCGAAAAATTCACCGAATCCCTGTGGAAAAAGAAGAATTCCAAATGCTAAAACATAAAAAAAACTAGATTGGCAGAAAATGAATCGCGAACAGATCAAAAATGATAATAATGCAACCTCATCTATAATTTCAGGTGAACAAAATGAACAAGTGGAAAATACAAGGCGAGAAAAAAAGGACCCTGCACTAAATGTATGGGAAAATGGCTTTCGGTGGATTTAGCTGAAACTTTGTAATTTTTAAGGTTATAAGTACCGGATGAAATAACCGTAAAAAAAAATCCAGAAAAATGGACAGTTTTAGCGCTATGCGGCGCTAAGCGCTCAAAGATCAGTGAATAAAACGAATTACAACAGATTTTGTTACAAAAGCGATGTCAACAGAGGAATCACGGTTCAGATCGTGGTCTGTCATGTTTCCGCCTACACCGTTGACTCATATAGCGCGCTTCTCAAAACGATCAGACGCTAAGCGCCCAATATTTTAACTTGACTAATTCATCACTTCTTGATGCGTGTTTCGTATACAGACATCGCTTGTGTCGCTAAAGCTACTAGGATTGGTTCTATTCGCTGATCATGGGTGCTTGGCGTTCGGCCCTCTGGCGAAAGGTTCACTGTTATTATTGATGTGCGCACTAGTTACTAATGTTACTTTGGAATCCATTTCTGTCTTTAAAAAAGTAATAACTTAGTCAAGTTCAAATCTTGGGCGCTTAGCGTTTGATCGTTTCGAGAAGCGCGCAATATAACTCACTGGTTTGGCTAAACATATTACTGACTACTTTCTGATGCGTGATTCTTATAGTGACATCGCTTTTGTCCCTATGGTTACTAGGATTGGTTTTATTCGCTGATCTTGAGCGCTTAACGTTCAACCCTCTTGCGACGGGTATAATGTTATTATCGGTATGTGCGCACTAGTTACTAATGTTACTTTGGATACCATTTCTGTCTTTAAAAAAGTAATTACTTAGTCAAGTTCAAATCTTGGGCGCTTAGCGTTTGATCGTTTGGAGAAGCGCGCAATATAACTCATTGGTTTGGCTAAACATATTACTGACTACTTTCTGATGCGTGATTCTTATAGTGACATCGCTTTTGTCCCTAAAGTTACTAGGATTGGTTTTATTTGATGATCTTGAGCGCTTAACGTTCAACCCTCTTGCGATGGGTAGAATGTTATTATCGGTATGTGCGCACTAGTTACTAATGTTATTTTTGGTACCATTTCTACCTTTAAACAAGTGATTAATTAGTCAAGTTAAAATTTTGGGCGCTTAGCGTTTGATCGTTTTGAGAAGCGCGCTATATGAGTCAACGGTGTAGGCGAAAATATGACAGACCACGATCTGAACCGTGATTTCTATGTTCACATCGATTTTGTAACAAAAGCTGTAGTAATTCGTTTTATTCACTGATCTTGAGCGCTTAGCGCCGCATAGCGCTAAAACTGTGCATTTTTTTGGATTTTTTTACGCATATTTCATCCGGCAGTTATAACCTTAAAAATTACAAAGTTTCAGCTAAATCCACCGAAAGCCATTTTCCCATACATTTAGTGCGGGGTCCTTTAACTTGGATACGAAAATACCGTTAAAAAAATCGGTGCAAAACTAATAGCTTTATACATCATCTTTCAAACAACAAAAAATCATCAAATTTATGATTCTGTACTTGAGCAACCTGCACCAACCGGATTTTCACCAACATGCAAAAATCCTAACACTCATCATTCGGTCCTTGAACTTGATACGCCTATTCCCTTAACATCATCAAGTGCCACTAATACAAACAATATGCAAACAATTAAAAGCATTTGTCGAACCGATCCTAATATTAAATTATCGGGTTCAATTAACATTGAAAACAATGATCGAAATAACTTCAGTTCATCAAACCGATTTCCTATTACAGCTTCCACTAAAAAGAACCAAAATATTAAGACTCAAGATGTCGAAGAACATTTTATTGGGCCCATGAACATATTGTGCCTTTATTGTAACGCTTATCACTTTGCTGATGAAAAAGTAGCTCACACGAGAAATTCATTTAGTGATTGTTGCAGTCACGGGGAAGTCGCCCATGATATTTTACCTGATCCGCCGAAAATTGTACATGACTTATTCAACGGTAAACATAAAAAGTGCAAACATTTTCTTGAGCGTATTCGATGCTATAATAATTCTTTTACTTTTGCATCTACCAATGCCAATTCAGTCAACTTCAATAACAGAAGTCCTGGACCATTTTGTTTTAAAATACACGGCCAAGTATATTATCAAATTAATGCATCTTTGTATCCTTCCACAGATGAAAGTTATTCTTATGGACAACACTTCATTGTTGATCAAAATGAAGCTACAAATATTAGATGTAATCAGATTTCTACGTTGATTGCAGAAATTCTTGGCGCTCTTGATAATGCTCTTCGAAAGTGCAATATATTTGCTCAGTCTTATAGAATGACACACGAAGAGCTACAACACTCAATGATAAATGCAGATAGAGAAAGTGAACCGGAAATGCAATTGTTATTTTCAATAAAACCTGGAACATATCAAAGGCGGTACAATTTCCAAAAGGTAAACAAACTTGCTGCTATTTTTACAACTGCTGATGATGATATTCCAGAATCTTACGCAACGATATATAATAAACAAAATAAAAGTCTTCAATATCTCAGTTCTATGGATGCTAATGTTCAACCCTGGTTTTATCCATTCTTTTATCTACATGGTACAAAAGGTTGGAATAAGAATATAAACTGTGTCAATAAATGTAATAAGCGAGTTTCACGAGCAGCATATATCAAATATAGGATGGCAACTCGAGATAGCAAGGTCTTCTTGATGGGAGGAAGGTTATTTCAACAATGGATTGTTGATATTTATGTAAAAATTCAAAAAGACAGAAGGATTTACTGTAGATACAATAAAAAAATATTATATTTGATACTTATCGGGGGTTAGTTGATCATTTACATAAAAGAGCCGATGAAACAAACAGCTATTTAGGGAAAATGGTCATTCTTCCATCTTCATTTACAGGATCTCCACGTAATATGTTACAGCATTATCATGATGCAATGGCAATTGTAAGAAAATTTGGTAACCCAGATCTATTCATAACAATGACATGTAATCCAAACTGGCGTGAAATACAAGAAAATGTATTAAAAGGTCAAACAACATTTCACAGACCAGAAATTGTTTCACGCGTTTCCAATCTAAAAAAATGCAGTAATTCGTACCATTGTGGAGGACACATTATTTGGTGAAATACTTGCTTACGTATATTTCATTGAATATCAGAAGCGTGGATTGCCTCATGTACATTTATTACTAACTTTAAATTTTTAAATTCGGTTCCTTTTTTAAAAAACTAAAAAAAAACAGCAAGATTAACCTATAAATTGTTGAAATTCGGATTCTAGGTTAAAATTCCATATAGAAAGTCCCGGAATAATCGAAATAGTTTTTTTTTGCAATGGTAAAAAGTTTAAAAAAATATAAGACGTATAGCGCCTGTTGACTGCTACTTGCAGATAATGCGTTTGAAGTGTAGCAGTCAAAAGGCATTATACGTCTTATAATTTGTTAAACTTTTTACCGTTGCAAAAAAAACTATTGCGATTATTCCGTAACCTCCTATAGGGAATTTTAACGTAGAATCCGAATTTTAACAATTTAAAAGTTGATTTTGCTGTTTTTTTTTTGTAAGAAGGAACCGAATGGGGAACCAATGGGCTCTTTACGGGTACTTTGTAGAGGTTCCATTAGGTTCCTTCGGTCCGCCAGGGTACATACGATTGTTATGAAAAACATGGTTCAAGGCCCACATGTATATTTATTTTTACAAAATTGTCAATAAACCAAGTAATTATTACTTGGCTTATTCCATAAGGAAAGACTGTACATAAAACTTTCAGTATGCCGGTTCCTTTATTTTCTGATTACGTCTCCCGTATAAAAACTCAATCTAAATATGCTCAATACTTACAAAAAGTAGATACTTTTATTTGGGACGATGCTCCAATGGCGCCAATGTATGCTTAGGAATTAGTAGAACGAACATTGCGTGACTTCATGAATATTGATTCACCACTTGGTGGAAAAATTATAATTCTTGGCGGGGATTTTAGGCAAATACTACCTGTGAAAACTCATGCAACTCGCGGCGAATTAGTAAATTTATCCATTAAATTCAGTTCACTTTGAAAACATGTCTCTGTATTTTCACGAACAGCAAATATGAGTATTTTACCACAAGAAGCAGAATTCGAAAAGTATTGATTGTCTCTGCAGATAAAACTTTAAATGACAATGAGAATTACTTAATAGCCCCAGAAAAATGCGCAGCTACTAGAACCGAAGATAAGGTACAGAAAATTTTTAGTAAACTTATTATAATCGAAGATTTGGAAATCTAGCAAAGACAGTTATATTGTCAGCACGAAATGTTGATGTTGAAGAAATAAATTACAGAGTCGTGGAGCTATTGGACAAAACCACAGAGAGAATTTATACAAGTGTAGATAGTGTGGAAAATTGTGATAATGGAGATATAAATTATGAAATTCTTCCAGAATACATGAACACATTGAATCCACCGACCCTTCCTTCTCATGAAGACCCTATTGGGTCCCCATTCGGTTTCTTTATAAAGAACTCAAAAAACAGCAAAATCAACTTTTAAATTGATGAAATTCGGATTCTACGTTAAAATTCCCTATAGAAGATCACGGAATAATCGCAATAGTTTTTTTGCAACGGTAAAAAGCTTAAAAAAATATAAGACGGATAACGCCTGTTGACTGCTACACTTCAAACGCATCGCCTGTAAGTAACAGTTAACAGGCGTTATACGTCTTATATTTTTTTAAACTTTTTACCATTGTAAAAAAAACTATTGCGATTATTCCGTGACCTTCTGTAGGGAATTTTAACCTAGAATCCAAATTTCCACCATTTAAAAGTTGATTTTGCTGTTTTTTCAAGTTTTTAAAAAAGGAACTGAATGGGGACCCAATGGGGTTTTTACGGGTACTCTGTAGAGGCTCCATTCGGTTCCTTCGGTCTGCCAGGGAAGACCACCGAAAGAATTTATATCAATGTTGATAGTGTAGAAAATTGTGATAACGGAGATATTACTAATGCAATCTTGCTAGAATACTTTAACACATTGAACCTACCTCATCTTCCCCCCTATACATTACGATTGAGAAACAGTTGCGTTGTTATGTTGATTCGTAATCTCGGCATTACGAAGGCCTATGCAATGGAACCCGATTACAGATATTAGAACTTGCAAATAAGCTCCTACGATGTCGAATCCAAACTGGCGATAAATCAAAAGATATCGTTTTTATTCATCGTACTACACTATTCTGTGAAGACGCTTATCCTTTCACCTTCAAGCGTTGACAATTTCTGATAAGGTTAGCGTTCACAATGACTATTAATAAAAGTCAAGGTCAAACGTTTGATTACATAGAAATTGGTCTTCAAAAAAATTTAGTTGATCACGGGCAACTGCACGTTGCGTTTTCTAGACTCCTATTTTGGAAATCGTTAAGAATTATCATGGGAAATCAACGAGAAAATAATGTCATGAGGAATTATGTATATACGGAATTGTATGTGTAAAATTCCACATTTTCCCAAATAAAGAACTTTAAGATATAAATTTTATTACTGTCTTATTCATTCTGCTATGTTATTAAAATAGTATATGTAACAATATAAACACTATGAACATTATCATTCCCATGTATCAGTAATCAGTATGATACAATCCGAATCGCGCAAGTGTTCTCAAATGATGTTGTGAAATATTGAAATTCCGTGACAAGTATATGTCTAACCAATATTGAATTCAGTCTACGCATTTCTGCCTTATAACATTTTTGAAGATTTAAAAAAATATTTCAATATTTCGATATTTATAATCTTATTATAATCAACAAAAAATCTAATCGCGCGCTTCATCAAACGTATTTTAAAACTCTGCTACAACATATTCCAATTCATCATGAAGTAAATGACTGACAAATGAGGAATTCGGTACACGCATTTCTTTATTATATTTTTACACATTCTTCGATACTCGACGAATAAAATCTTTTTAGACTCCAAAAAAAAAGAGGAAGAAATAATAATAAGGAGATTTTACATTATGTTTCTTAGGATACACAGATCATGCGCAGAAACGTCATCACGTGAGTTTAACGTTTCCTGTAAGCTAAGTAACGCCATGCAGAATATCCCTATTATATATATATATATATATAGGTGGTCCCGAAGGAATTAACCCCCAAGCGGAGGTGTGAAAACCGTGCCGAAAGCTGAATGGCACCTGGGTGAGGTGTCTAGAACAGTGTCTAGAACGGGCGACCTCTCAGAGTACGCAGCCTTATCCCTGCATGCGGGGCTCTACAAGAATGGACGAACCCCTTTCCCTAGCTTCTCCTGGGAACAACAATGACAACACCAAACATAGTTGTAGTAAGTGCGGTTCAAAACAACAGAACGCGCAGGGCTCCCGACAATGGGTCAGCCAACAATGCCGACCAATCTAGAGCTGGGGGAGCCAATGAAAATGGATTCAATGCGATGGATCGGCGGGATCTCGCGACCTTTGAGTGGACGGAGCGACTGAATCACAACTTTCTAGAGTGCTACGATGCGAGTGTGGCCCCTGAACGGGGTTACATGGCACGGCTGCATGCTCTGTGGTGCGAGAAACACCCGGAGCTATCGCACTTTTCGCAGCAACGTCTGCGAAACAATGCTGAACTACTCCGAAAAAGGGGCTATGTAAGCGGAACGCCTACTCTACCACAGCTAGAACCAGCCGGCAACAGAGAAAGAGAGGCGACACTAAGACGAACCGCGGGCAGGCATCCAATAGAGGAAGAGGCATGCTTACGACTCGGGCAAACATCAACACCAAGGTTTCTCTCAAGCCTAAAGATCTGGCTGAAATGGATGACGAGCTTCGTGGACATTTTCCCGGAGAATCTGACCTCTAGGCTATCAAGTATTGTGTGTATAATGCAACAAGAGCTTTAGCCGATGCGAACCGTAAAACAAAATCAACGTTTGATCATAAGACCAAAATACGAATGCATCAACTTGCCATAAAGATAGGCTGCGCAAGACAGTACGCGTCCCGCATTCAGTGTGTGATTGAATACATTACATCTGGCAGGAATTTTACCGCCAAGGTTCGAAAGTTCGCGCGCGAACTCCGGATCCGTTATTACACACTTAACAAGTTAAAGCTGCTGACCATCAGGCAGCATATTGTTCAGAGAATACGGGTACTATCTGACGCTAAGAGAAGTCTAGAGCGGAGGGAGAGGTGGGTCAGAGAAAATCAACAGTTTCTCTCTGACCCATCTCGAATCTTCCAAGACCCTACAGTTACTGTCGAACACCCAACCAAACCAGAGGAGGTCGAAATATTTTGAAGAGAAGTCTACGAAGTGCAGCATAGACTGGACGAAGACTCAGAAAATATGAATAGCTTTAAGGAGTTGTGTGTTGCCCTCATAAAACCCGATAAAGAATGCCCACCCATCACTACCGAGAAGGTGAAAAAAGTTATAAGAGGGATGAAGAACTATTCCGCACCGGGACCAGATTGTATCAAAACCTTCTGGTGGAAGAAGTTTTTTTCAACCCATCAGCATTTGGCCCGTATTTTCACCACATATTTGAAGTCGGAAGAGCCGATTCCGAAGTGGTTGGAGGAAGAACGCACAATACTCTTGCTGAAAATAGGCAACTTAGCTGACCCGAAGAATTACAGGCCAATAACTTGTCTGAACACACTTTATAAGATGTTCACAGCTATCCTAAATAATAGGATTGTTCGGGCAATCGAACCTGTGTGGCAAGAAATGTATGAACAACGAGGCTCAAAGAAAGGCGTAGCCGGATGTCGGGAGAACCTGCTCATCGATAGATGTGTCTGCAAAAATGCAGCATTCTACCAGCGTGATCTATCGATGGCCTGGATTGATTATCGGAAAGCTTTCGATTCGACCTCCCATAGACTTCTCATCTGTCATTTGCAAATCTTAAAGGTTCATCCGCAAATAGTTAGGTGCATAGAGAGATTGATGCGGAATGGCTTCGCCATTCCGACGGGTACTTGTGCAGCAAACTTTCAGATCGAAAGTACAAGGTCACTCATGTATTTTACATGGACGATCTTAAGATGTATGCTAAAAACAAAGAGCAACTACATCTAGCTCTAGGGATTGTCGAACGATATACTAAGAAAATTGGAATGGAATTTGGGTTAGACAAATGCACCAAGGTTTATTTGAAGCGAGGAAAACGTAATGGAATCCCTGAAGATCCTGAGCTCGTTGATAAAAGCGCTATACGACACCTTTGCTCTGGAGAGACTTATACATACCTTGGCGTGGGACAGAGCCGCATTCAGGATGTGACATCTATAAAGGATACTCTCCGAAGCAGATATAAACGTCTCATCCGACAGATTTGGTCTTCCGAACTGTCGGAGAGGAACAAAGTATCTGCAACGAACATGCTTGCCGTACCGGTAGTACTCTATTCATTTGGAGTAGTTCCATGGACGAAGAACGAGCTCAGATCCCTTGCTATCGGGACAAGAAAGCATGGAGTTGCAAATGGAAGAGACACTCTTCTTAAAATGGTCAAGAATCACGAAGAAGTGGGCAAAGGAGCGTTTCTGTACAAAGCAGCGAAGGTGGCTGCTGAAACACTCGGACTTGACTTCAGTATTAGGGGTGAGCAAAATGCATCAAATCTTATCTATCTCGAGTACTCACTCCTGAAAGCCCAGATTAAGAAAGCACAAGAGAAAAACTTTCGTGAACAGCTCCTCAATAAGAGGATGCACGGTATCTTCCACAGAAATGTGAAGGACCAGTCAATGTATTGTGAGCTAACGTTTGCTTTCCTTATATCGCCCAGATTGAATTCTGGTACGGAGGGTTTCATTTTTGCATGCCAAGATGGTGTTATTTCTACCTTAACATATCCTCGCCACATTTTGAGGCAAGACGTTCCTGATGAGAGCTGCAGGGCGCGCCATGCACACCCCGAGCATTTAGCTCACATACTATCTAGTTGTCCAACTCACGCGGGAACGACCTACATTCAAAGGCACAATGTGGCAGTAAGAGTGCTTTATTACCATCTCTGTCACTCTTGCGGCATGATCCTTAATATCGCTCCTCTAAATGCTCCTAGGGAAATCGAGTCAATTGTCGAGAATGGGAAGTACCGTATATACTGGAACTTTATATTCTCGACAATTGTTTCCGTTGCTCACTTGAGGCCTGACATGGTTCTTCTTGACTTCGAGAAGCGAACCATGTTTGTTATCCCGGCGAAATCCTGCGGTTGTCCTTATGACAAGTTTTTAATTATATAATTTAATCTTATTCGAAAAAGATGTAATATATCCCTGCTTAAAATGACAGGTTGAAACCCAATTAAAACCGGAAATGAATCGGTTACATATACTTTCGGTCCTTACCTGGTTGTATACGGTTTTTATTTAATCTTTAATTTAATTTTGTGAGATCTATCTGAGGCTATTCGGTTCTTATGCGGGAAATGATAATAAAAAATAAGTTGTTTAAATATTCTACCCGCGCCACCCCGGTTTTCATCTGGTCAATGGAAACAAAATGAAAATAATAATTATATAAAATTAGAATTTTACCCGCATCCTATCCGGTCTCTGTATGGCAATTGACGCTTGTGAACCGGCTACCTGGTGCTACCCGGTTCCTATCTGGCATATGGAACCAGAAATTAAAATAGGTTATACTGTTCTACCCGGTTCCTATCCGGCTTCTTTAAAGAACATATTCGCTTGTAAATTATTAAGTGAAAGTGTACCGGAAATCTGATTCTACCCGGTTCCTATTTGGCAAATGGAAGCAGAAATTAAAATAAGGATATACTTTTTTACCCGGTTCTTATCCGGTCTCTCTAAGGTACCTGGCCACTTTTGAATTATTAAGTGCAAGTGCATCTGCTACCCGGTTCTTACCTGGCCAGAAATTAAAACAAGGATTTATAATTTTCTACCCGGTTCCTATTCTGTCTCTTTTAGGCATATGGACACTTGTAAATTATTTTGTGAAAGTGTAACGGCTACCTAGTTCTACCCGGTTCATATCTGGCAAATGGAACCAGAAGTTAAAATGAGGATATACTTTTTAACCGGTTCCTATCCGGCCTCTTTAAGGAGGTACCATCGCTACTGCCGAGATCAGTTGTCTACGCAGTTGTAATACCTACACTCGTATGATTGACTGAGTTGAAATTTAGCAACATTGTGGACATGTCGCCGGCGACATGAATCAACGGCTGACTGAGATCTACATTGATCGCGCCCCGCGATGTTGCCATATTGCGATAGTCAACTTTCAGAAGCGCAAGTTTCGTGATTAATTTTTTTTTCTCGTATATGTGGGAACCAAATGGTTAATATTATTTTTGCACCTCCATTTTGAAATACCTGTTTTTCATATAATAATTGAATTTAGTCAAAAAATTCTCCTTATTATTAATCATATGTGACTAAAAATTTAGTGAAAAGTCGGAAACAGTGTATTAAAACAAATAGTGATATACAACTAATATTAAATAGAATTTTTTACTAAAGTAGATCAATGACCAATTTCTTAATAATATTTTCATGTTGCTTCTCTTATTAGTTGATATTATTTATCATCGAAATATTGTACATATTTCTATAAAATTATCACTAAAGATAAATCAATTTTTTAAATTCTAGGCTGAACCACATATAATCCGGATAGGTTTCCAATAGGAAACGATAACAAAGGGGTACATATTTTTGCGTTCCTGATATAATCGTCGATCACTCCAATATTCCTGATACATTCACTAAATATTTCCATACTCGTATTCTTTGAATATTCCTCGATATTCCTGGTATTCTTGATATTCTTTATAATCTCAAATATTTTAGATATTCCAAAATATTTCAAAATATCCCTGAATATTAATAAATATTCTGACATATTCCTAGCTTTCCTTTTACGCCCTACAAGTTTTTAAAGATTTTAAATTGCAGCAAACTCTCGTTTTCAGTCACCCCGTTCTCAGCCTTCCTAGAACTGGTTGCTCACGCAGTTTCTTAGGGGAGTAGGGCAAGAGCGTTTGCGACCTCATATGTAAATATATATATTACAATTGGAAGCGAGTCAGCCGGCCCTCACGGTTTACGTTTCTGTCCTACCGAAATCAGTCCAAGGCGATTTGAAGGCAACCCCCGAATCTTCACTGAAAGCGACAGTTTGGTGTACAAAATATTTACAAGTGTTTAAAAGGATTTTCATGAATTTCAAAGTCATTTAATTCAAAAGAGTTAAGGATTTTCATGTAATTTTAAAATAATTTTATGTATTTAAAGAAATTTTCAGGAATTCCAAGAAATTTAACAGGAGTTATTTGATTAAAACAAAATTTTATTTATGATCGAATTCCAAGAGATTTCGAAATATTTAGAAAAGTTTAAGATATTTTTAATGTAGTTAGAATTTAAATGAGTTTTAAGATTTTAAAGTAATTTTAAAATATAAATAATGTTCTTAAACTCTTCAAAGTCTGTTACATCTGTTGAAATCTTCGGAAATTCGTAGAAATCCTTTGAAATCTATTACATTTTTCAAAATATATATTGATTTTTTTAAAATCTTTTAAAATATCTTGAAATATTTTTGAATTTAGTTAAAATCTTGTTTAATTACACAAAATATTCAATAATAATTTGTAATATTTCTAAAATCTAAAATGTTCATACATATATTACTATAAGCGTAACGATATTTTTTATAGCATGGGTTACAAAAATTTGCAGGCGGCCCAGCGCAGCTGTAACGTATATTTCAGATTTTGTTTTTCATACTTTAAGCGAGGTTAGACGATAGGCTTTAGACGTTAGGAATGCGTAACCTACAGGGTTCGAACCCGCGGCGAATAAAAATGTTCATAGCGTGCGATTATAAATAGTGTAGTGATTGTATAATAGTAAATAATAGTGTACTTAAAAGTGTGAACAAATATTAGAGTATAATAGTAATAATATAATAATACAAAAGATTATTTCTTTGCGGCGATAAATCGGTTATCATTTTATAGAATTGTTCTCTATAGTTTCAAGACTTCTTTAATATAGACTGCATTTAAGCTAGAATTTTAGATTTTATAAAACTATTTTACGTTTTTCGTAACCTGCAATGTAAAACAAAGACGATTTTAAGTTTTATTAAACTACCCATCGTATCCTCTACTATAGGATTAGTTCTATCAAATTTAATGGATATTTTTTTCCGTGTATAATACCCATGTAGAAATCCGGTAGTTATCTGATCCCAGATAGAACCGGATACAAACCTTGAAGGTCCCGGATGAGAGCCATATAGAAGCCGGCGATATAAATATCAATCCAGATAGAATCCGATGAAGGATCGGGTATAAACCGGGGACAAAGCCCGGGTCCAATTTCAATAGCGTCAGGCAAGAACCAACTTCCATCCGGTTCTTATCTAGGTTCTATTCGTCATTTTAAGCAGGGATCAGAAAGTGAAACGTACGCATCATATCCGCACGCTAGAGCGCGCGTTCGGTCCCGTACAAACTGAAAATCCATTAACCACCCCCCTACTGGCTCTATGATTCGCGGGCCTTTTTCATGGAGCGCGATTATCATTGGCGGACGCTTTTTCGTTTGGGCCTTGTGTCACGGATGCGTCCGATGCTATTGTTGCAACAGTATAAAAGTTTAACTGTACACTAAAAAAAAATTCCGATCGATTCAACCAGAATTCTGGTTAATTCAACTAGAATAGAGTGTTAAATATGCCCTTACTATCAATTCTGGTTAAAAGTATCAGAAGTTTCTGGTTAACAATTTTATGGTTAATGTTACCAGAAATTCGGGTAAACGTAACCAGAAGTTCTGGTAAGGTTAACCAGAAATATTTACTAGGCAGTTGTCTGGTAATTTTAGGGCATGTGACACAGCGAAATACCTGTATTACCGACCTCAATTTATTCATTCAATGGATTTTTCTTTTTTGAATCTAAGAACTTTTTTGTATATAAAATATTAGACTAAAACTTTGGAAGAAGCACTATTTTTTGACAGATTTTATTTCTCACCTTGAAATTTTTTGAATCTAAGAACTTTTTGTAGAATGCAAATCTCGGCCTGAAACTTCAGAAAAGACAAGAGCCGACGGTAAATTACGTTTATGTACTCCATTTAGCAACAAATTTGTAAAAAAAAATTCCACTAAATATGAACCTGCACTTGTGAAACAGGGAGCAGCTGTCAACTTTATCGGCAGCAGTCAGTATTCCCGATGGGCACGAAAATGCGACGTCTGGCGGCCACTAGGCGAAGCTCTATAAGGTGGCTTATCGTACCCATGGACATAGGAAACAAGGGACTAGGCATGCCATTGCGGGGGTGATGCAATGAGGGGGGAGGTCCGCCACCTTTTGATGTCCCGCGACAAACATGGCAGCGCCCACATGTTTATATTTTCATGCACAGTTTGTCAGCGAAAATGCTCCTGCGCATAATCAAATGGCACATCGTAAGATGGCGGCTCTCCCCACTCATGGAATTCTCCCCCTTCCCGTGGATTCAACCCCGCTAGCCTAAGTTAGGATGGCATGCCTAGTCCCGTGTTTTTTATGTCCATGAGCGTACCAAACATATCTTTGATCATACACCTGTAATGCGGTTATGCGGGGTCCACGCGGTCCACGCATAAACACCGAATAAAAAAATGTTCCCTCAGTACTTCATTATGATTAGGGAGTGACTATTCATTGCGACAATGAGAGCAAAGGAAAAGTAATCTCATTTCATTTTTAAATGTAAGAACTTTTTTTGTAAATTAAATATCGGTCTGAAACTTTCAAAAATGTACAAGAAGAAAATAAACTACATTTATGTGCATCATTTTTGTATGAAATATGCAAAAAGAAAAATGCCTCCCCCCGCCGT
>NC_046666.1:99999339-100014123 GCF_010883055.1 Belonocnema kinseyi
GTAACCTTTATACTGATTTTTTTGTGTCAATAGCGGATCAAGTTGCCAAGCTGCACATGTGGAAGTTCATCAGAGTATAATGGAATTTTTAAAATGAATTATTTTGAAAAAAATCCAATAAAATACAAGAGCACTCAACCCAAAAGTTGAATTTCCATGCAACTAGATTCGCTTTAAAAAAACGAATTTTGAACAGAAAGTCGAAATCAGTGTGTCAACAAAAAAACCTAATTTTTAACAAAATAGTTCGAATTTTAACCAGAAAAGATGGAAAAAATCGTTAACATTCTTCGTAATCGCTTTAAATTATTAAAATTAATAAAGCATTCCTTGGAATTTTTTAGAACATCCTAAAACATTTCGATTCCTTTAAAATCTCATACTAAATTATTGAAATCAATTGTATATTCCATGGAATCTATTGAAATATCCTAAGATATATCAAATCCTTTAAAATCGCATATTAAAATATTATAGACAATTTTTTAAATCCTTGGAATCTTTTAAAATTCTCTCGAATGTTTCAGATCCTTCAAAACATTTTGAAATACCTAGAACTTTTTTTATATTTCTAAAGTACTTTAGAATTTTTCAAAATAACCCTTCTAAAATTTTTTAAATTGTTTGAAACTCCTTTAAATCATAAAATTGAATTAAAAATTCCTTGAAATCTTTTTAAACATCCTCAAATATTTAAGGTCCTTTAAAATCCTTTAAAATCGCTTAGGATTTTTCAAAGCTCTTGAAAATTTCTTTGAAATTCCGTGAAATCTCTAAAAATTCTCTCAAATTTCTCAAATCCTTCAGAATATTTTGAAATACCTAGAACTTTTTATTTAGGATTTCCAAAGTACTTTGAAATTTCTTTAAATATCCCTTATTAATTTTTTAAAATTTTTTGAAATTTCTTTAAATTATAAAAAAATTGAAAATTCCTTGACATCTTTCAACACATCCTCAAATATCTAATATCTTTTGAAAAATCTTGGAGATTAGAGTTTTGAAAATGGGATTAGTAAAGTTGAAAGCTGATTAAAGCTTTTAAGATTTAATTTTTTTAATCTCGATCTGATTCAAATCTAAATTTGGAATTGTAAACTTAGAATTTTATTTATAAATATTAATAATCTTAAGTAAATTGAAAGCGTTTAAAATTGAAATGTATGTTTTTCAATTCGACAATCTCTAAATGAAATGATTTCAGACTGAAATTTAGAAAACAGAAAAATTTCAAAACGTTAAAAATTTTAATGTTTGAAGATTAGTTAAAATATTAAAGTTTTAATAGAAATTACTCGAGTTAAAGTTTAACTATTTTTAAAACAATTTTTTTGTATAACTATAAAATTATATACATTTTTCAAAAAACTTTTAAATTTTGAATGCTTTCAATTTATTTGTACTTACTTATTTTTTGTAAATAAACTCCCATGTTTTCAATTCAAAATTTGAAAACTTGATTCCCATCGACATGAAAATTTTTCTTATTTAATAGTTGAAATTTTGTAAAAACTAAATTTCGAAAGCTTTAATCAACTTAGAATTTTTATGGATCCCTTGTTCAAAAATCTAATCTAAAAATATTTCAATATTTAACGTTTTGAAATTTTTCTGTTTTCTAAATTTCAATCGGAAGTTTGAAAAAATTTCAAAAGATTTCAAAAGATTTTTAAAGATTTTAAATATTTGAGAACATTTTGAATGATTCCAAGGAATTTTCAATTCATTACGGTAATTTAATGTGAGATTTTAAAGGATGTGAAGTATTTCAGGATGTTTGTTAAATTTCAAGGATTTTACAAGAGATTTCAGAACATCTTTAATTTTTTAATTTAGAAAATTTTAGAAGGGTTATTTACAAAAATTCCAAAGTATATCAAAAATATAAAAAAAGTAAGTATTTAAAAAAGATTTTAAAAGATTTGAAAAATTTGAGAGAACTTAGGGTATTTAAAAAGGTTCCAAGTAATTTTCAACTAATTACAGTAATTTAATATGAGATTTCCAAGAATTTGATATATCTCAGGATATTTTAATATATTCCAAAGAATTGCCAATTGATTTCCATAATTTAGTATAAGATTTTAAAGGATTTAAAATATATTAGGTTATTTTTAAAATTGCAAGAAATTTTCAAGAGCTTTGAACAATTTCAAGCGATTTTAAAAGATTTTAAATATTTGAGGATGTTTTAAAACGTTCCAAGAATTGGTTACAAATTAATTTGTTTAAACTACAAATTTAACTATTCTATGCTCCGTTGAAAGGGGATGTGTTTTAGTTGAAAATGTTTGTATTTGAATGAATACTCGTCTTTCTTTGTAGAAAATTAATCTTTTTTGTCGAAACTATTGGAATTACAATTGGTCGATAAATAAATGTTAAATATTTTAAAATATACATGTAATAAAAATGGTTATATTCTTTTTAATTAATGTACACAATTTTAAATGCATACATTAGTAACAACAATTAAATAGATAAGAAATGATTAAATAAATGATAGAAAATCACATTCATAACATTTTTCGATAACAACAAAATTTTTAAAAAAAGTTTCATTATTTTCAAAATTATGAATTTTAAGAGATTCTTATCTTATGTTAGGTAGATTCTTTTTTAAATATAGTCCAATGATTTTTAATATCTTTTTCGAATTCATACACTTTTTTACATTCTTATTCATGAGAGTCTAATATAAGCGTCAAAATTTTCGATCTCTGGTTTTTAACGGATCTTTACGTTTCGGCAAGCACTTCATACACTTCTGAAGGTCCCCAAAATGAAGGTTAAGTTCGTTAATCAGATATTTCCAACTAAAATTAAAAATTGAAAAAACTTGAAAGTTATCCAAATAAAATTTTTATTTTCGATTAAAATTATAAAAGTGATGTACTTTTGAAAATCTTGAAAATTTTCAGAAAAAGAGAAACAAATATTTTTCTACAAGATTAGGAAATTTCATTTAAAATCATCATTATATATCAAATATATTTAAAAACTATGTCAGTTCAATTTTTCGGTCAGATAAAAAATCAAAATTTCTCATTCAAAATTTGAATAAAATTTTTTAATGAGTTTTATAAATTTTTGTCAAATTTTCTGGTATGCGTCAAAAGGACTTGCAAATCATCCTGATGATATTTTTAAATTCGATAAAATTTCAAAAAGTTATATCATTTTTAACATTTTGAAAATTTTCAAAAAAAGGAAAAAAAAGTTTTTTCAAAGGGTTAAAAAATATCAATGCAAATTTCTACTAGATATAAAATATATGTTTTTCGAAACTATTATCATGAAATTTCTTAATTAGAGAAAAGTTCCGAAAGTTAGATCATTTTCAAAAATATGCAATTTTGGTTTTTTAAGAGATCCATAAGTTTAAAGCGTTGTTTTTAGTAGATTTAAATAAGATTTACAAATTATCTTGATGAAGTTTTTTAATTGGACATAAGTTATCGAGCGCGAAGTGCGAGTTTCAGAATGAGAATGTAATCGTCAAAGCCGTAGGTGCTTTGAGAACTTTCTTTAAAAACAAATAGAAAAAAATTTAAGTTACAATTTATGGTTGTAGTTCCTCAGAAGTTTAAACAACAGTTTTCGATATCATTTATAGTGTTTACGATGTTTAAAAAAATTGAGTTAGATAGTATGCATTAAACGTGCGAATACGAGAACCTACCTGCGCCATTTCCCTTTCGGGGAAGGCGTGACTCATTCGGAGGGGAAAGGAATAATGTGAGAAAGGGTTATAAAATTTGTAGAGTGATCCGGAATTCACATGTTATTTATTTAAATAACACGTTCGTTCTGCAACAATGATCCGACCCAGGTTGCTGATCAATCTCTCGAGCCATCACCCCAAGTGAAGATCCTCACAAAGTCGTTATGTAAGGTTCCCCACTTGGGTCCATTAGTATCCAAGGTCTTTTGTTTCAGGCGTCATTCACTCTACTGACACTCTTATTAATAGCTATTTGCCGCCATACTTTTCTGTTCTGGTATATATCTCGAGCTTCTTTTACAATCTTGAATAGATATATCGTGGTTATAATATGTACGCCTTTGACTAGTGCCACCTAGCCCCCCTTACTACGCCTAAGTAAAAAACCATTTGACACCTAAATAGTTTTCGGACTAGAAAAGTATTTTGAAAACTGAAGACTTTCTTAGCCAGTATGAAATCTGCAGCATTGAAAAACAACCTGTCATACTTTGCATGTTTGTGGCTTATTTGAGGGGTCACGGGGGTTACATCCAGAATTGTCAATATTATGTGAATTCGAGTCGCAACTGAAAATTTCAGTTTACAGTCATAAAATACGATTAAATAATTACTTTTTAAATATTAACCCATAATTCTGTTTTATATGGTGCCAAAAACCCTATAATTAAAGAATGGGTTTTGCGAGTTTTTGTCTATAATTATAATTTTTTGCCGATTTTTAAAAACCAAATTGTTTCTAATACATTAAGCTTAACTTTTTGTTTATAATTAGATGTTTAAATAACTCTTTTGACAATTTATTATTCTCTTTTGAAAGGTCTCAGAATAGTGTTAGAATTTCGCGGCTTATTCCGAATTTTTCAACTTTTCAGTTAGATTGAGGCAATAATAATGTTAATTTGATATAAATAAGGGTTCAAATCATTGCAATTTGTTGTAAAACTTTTTAATTAAAGTCAGGTAATAATTGATGCAAGTGCACGGACATAATTGAATTAACAATTTATTATTTGTTATAGCTATTTTCTCTTAGTATAATGCTGATAAGCACCATATAGTAAATGTGAAGAATGTTTCAAATGTCTTTTTTACTTCATAAATATATATTTACAAAAAAATTCTTAAAAAAATGTTTCTCTCTGATGTTTATTTAACATTTTTTTATAACTAAAACCCCAAATCAAAGTTACAAATTTCAGGAAAAAATAGATAAATGAAGCTTTTTCTGAAATTTGTATATTTTTGTTCACTGCTTACTTAGTAGTGTAATAATTAATGCGAGTGAGTGAACATCATGTTTTAAACTATTATTTATAACTATCTTCTCTTGAATAATTGCTAGAAACTCGCGGTTTTTGTATAAGATTAAATAATTATAAACAACAATAAATTGTTTAAACAGCTAGGTTTGTTAGCTTGCATTAATTATTAGGTCACTAAGTAAGAAGTGGCTAAAAATTTAAAAAATTATTTAAAAAATGACAACTGTGTAGCATTACTATAGGAGAACATAGTTATAAACAATAATAATTTGTATATATAATTATGTGTGCTAAATTTCAATTATTATTAATTAACTCTAAGTGAAAAGTTGACATTATGGTAATTATTAACTCACTCTTATTGAAAAAATGTCACAAAAAACTGCGACTTTCTAGCATTATTACAAGATAATATTATTATGAAAAGTAATAAATGGTTTGAAAAATTTTTTCTGTCAAGTTTAATTGATTATTTCCTAGCTCTAACTGAAAAGTTACAAAATTCGGAAAAAGCGAGACTTTTTAACTCCATTCTAAGAGAAAGTTGCCAATAACAATAACAAATGGTATCAGGTCATGATGTTCTTAGGTATACTTTCTACGATGCCTGTGATTGGCCAGAGCGCCCTACCGTGGGGACTGGTCGAACTTGATTAGCCGATCAAGCCTTTTTTTTTAATTCGGGAGAACGGAAAGCCAAATCGGATTAGTATTAGTATATCCATTGTCCCTATTGATGTTATTAGAGTGTTTTAAGATTTCGATTGCTTCTCTATGTTTTCTTGGAAATTTGTTGTGTGTTTTTGCAATGACTGTTGTTTCATTAAATAAAATGTTATTTCCTGTTTCGATATGATGTTCAGCTAGTGCTGATTGGGTAAAATGTTTTAGCCTGACTTTATTTTCATGTTCCTTCATACGTTGGCTCACCGCTCTCCCGGTTTCTCCAATATAAACTTTGCCATAAGAACAAGGGAGTTTATATACTCCTGGATCACTGAAGGGTGCCTTTTTATCTGTAGGGTTATTTAGTAGTTGTCCTATTTTCGTAGGTGGTTTAAATATGGTTTGGATGTTGTGTTTGTTGAGAATTCTTCCTATTTGTTCTGTGACACCTGGGATGTAGGGTAGGGTGGTGGTAATTTTTCTCTCTCTTTTTTTCGTAGGTTGTGTTGACTTGCTTTTTTGAGTGTATTTTCTTATTGCTTTATCAATTTTTTTATGTTCACTTTGAATGGAATTGTGCATGAGAAAAGTTCTAAATCCAAAAGTCGAACTCTAGCGCCACCTATCGCCTGAATTAAAAAAAATACAATTACCGATACAGCAGGTGTTACCGATAAATTAGAACATATTTACCATTAATTACTATTTTAATTTAAAAAAAATTCTTTCCCAACTCCACGCAAGGATATACACCTTGCTTTTGCGTTAATTAATACACTCCCCAAAATTTTTCGGCTTTTTTCAAACTTTTATTTTTACATTTGGGAAAAATTTCGATCTTGGGACTGGCTTGATCGGTTGATTTGAGTGTCACATGCCCTTAAGTTAAAAAAAGTAATTGTTTAAACAATTTATTATCATTGTTCATAATATTATCTTAGCTAAATAGGAAGAATGTTGTGGCTTTATCTCCAATTTTTAACGGTTTGTCTATTTTTCATTAGGCGTGACTTATTAATTAATTAGATTTAGCAAAAATAACTGTTTGAAGGATATTTTCGACTATCTTTATAAATATCAATGCCTGATAGTTGCGGCTTTCTCGGCCATTTTTATTTTTCTCTCCCTTTTTCACTTAGAAAGGTGATAATTAATTAAAGTTAACACAAAAGTTGTTTAAAATTTTAATATTTTTTGTAATTATCTTTTCATAGATAAGTGATAAAAAATTGTGGGTTTTTATACAATCTTTAACTTAGCTTCGCATTTTTAATTATGAACAAATAATGAGTCATCTTCAACAAAAATTATTTTAAAAATAGTATTGTTGTTTTAAGTGAATTATTTTCGCTCTGTTCCCAATGCTTAAAAAAATAATTTAAAGAAAAAAAGCTATCTTGCACAAGAGGTAAAAACACAAAGAATTACGTGATTAGGAATAGGTGGAAGGACTATAGGTCTTCAAATGCTTTGTAAAAGTTTTGTTTTGGATTACCACAAGAAGTTTATTGCAAAGAGTGAAAGAAAAACTTGGAATTGCAAATATTGTAATATCAGCCACCGCATCCCCTCCTACCCTTGAGAAAACACGTCTCGTCAATGATAAAAATAATCTAATATTAAAACTAAAAAGACTCGAAACAAATAATTAATTGATTATAGCATATCACTATGTAGACTTACTGTAGTCAGAAAATTGCTTCCTGTACTGTGTTAGCAATTGTAGTCAATATTGTTTCTGACTTTCGTCTCTAGTAAGAAGAGAATTAAAGCAAGATACCGTGTAGAAACTTTGAAGCTTATTTTAAATATATGTTTTATTACAGAAAAATATATTCACAAAAAAGAAAGTGATTATTCAAAATATAGTTTTCTCTTATGCTTACTCATTATTTGTTTATAACTAAGAAGGCGAAGCAAAGTTAAAGATTTTATAAAAAACCACAACTTTCTGGCACTTATCGAAGAAAAGATAGTTACAAACAATTATTAACTGTTTAAACGACTTTTTTCTTAACTTTAATTAATTATCACCTACATCAGTAAAATAGGCACAGAAATGTAAAAATTGCCGAAAAACCGCAACTATCAGGCATTGATATGTATGAAGATAACCATAAGCAACAATAATTTGTTTAAACAATTATTTTTGCTAAACCTAATTAGTTGTTAAGTCACGCCTAATGAAAAATATACAAACAGTTGAAAATTGCAGGAAAAACCCGTCACATTCTACCAACTCATCAAAGATAATATTATTAACAATGATAATGAATTGTTTTAACAATTACTTTTTTTTAAATAATGTTTTAACCGTAATAAGATGTTAATTATATTTTCGTAATTGCGGGCTCACAGCTACACGCAGAAAAAAGAATTTTACATTTTACTGAAAACCAAGTTAAATCTACCATTCCTCGTAGTACGTTAATGGACAACATGACTGTTCAATAAACGTTACAATTATAGGCAAATAATTATGACTATCAATGATGGTTACTAGTACCGATTATCAAGTGGTGCTGACCTGCGGATCAGTAGATTTTACCGATTCAGTCGCTATTCTGTACAGTTCCTGGATGCTACGATTACGAATTATCATGTCACTTTAACGAATAATATAAAGAGATCTGAATTATGTTATCGGCGTAGACTACAGTTGAGGCAGCACTATAAATTGTGAAAATATATTGCTAAAAAATAATTAATAAATAAGCGAACGGTTATTTCTTATAAATATTTTCGGATATACTTATTATTAATCGTTATTTGTAAGTTATAATGCTTATAATACAATTAAAATTTCGCACGAATTGGGGGGGGGGGGGATTAGGACGCATAAACCTAAACACGCAAGTCAACAATCTTAACCACTATACTAGTATACGAGTTGCGATCTGTAAAGAAATGTTGAAATGCATTTGTAACTAAGTGTGGTGACCTCGGGAACGACTTCTGAATACCGCTGAATACGACACCATGCCATCGCGGCACACAACAAAAGTTGTAGCATTCACATCATATCTATATATCAGCTGAAGCAGTCACGGAACAAAAACATGTCTTGATCCAATATAGTCTCAAGTGTACGCGATCTGTGAATAAGTTGTGCCATCCAAAATTGTATTATTTTTATGAAACCCCTTCCTTGCAAAGTGGGAATATGGAGCAATGTGACGACTGTCATAGAAATGTCCAAACGGACTGTTTTTCAGGTTATGCAATCCATTCATTGCCGATTGCGTCGTGAATTCACCCGGTGCTCCGCGCGGATAAGTTGCTTTGCGACTTTAGGGGCGAGTTAAGTAAACCGATCGGATCGGTAGCATGTACCGATCTTTCGGTAATGTCCACTGCACTACTATTTTTATCTCGGTACAGTGGATTTTACATGTCGTTCAGTATGTAAAACGAGGGAATAGAGGTTTATTTTACTGAAGGATAACCTTTGAATTAACCTTAATTCCATTGTGACATTTACGAAATGCTAAGTGATTTTGACATTTTCACCCCCTTATTAAGAGCAGTTTATACTGTTACGGTTACAAGAAACCCTTTAAAATTCTTGATAAGTAAATATTACTTTTTTTGCGTGTACGCAGCTATTCATTTTATTAAGGGCATGTGATACTTACAGTTTCCTCGGCTTTTTTTCCACAAAAGTGAAAATTTTTAAAAACTGAATTCGGAGATGGTATAAAATATCATAACGGACGTCCCTGGACTCTTTTTTAAGGGATAATATAAAAAAAATTATTGTACTAAATAACAATTTTATGCATATGCATTATTTTGAGGTTACGTCGTTGTTCATGTCTGCCTTTCCGATAATCTGGAAATTATTTATGAAATAAACTTTATTTTGTTGCCTGTAAACAAGGTTAGTTCCGGAAGATTAGTTACTATGTTTATTTGTAAGTCCAAAGTTTTCGACCAAAAATATTGTGTAGTTTGGAAGTAACGCTCGGGTGAATTGCAAAACACATAACCTCGAAATATACACGCACGGTTTTAGCAATATCAAAAATTTTTTGATAAAAAAACACAAAAAAAGTGTGTGGGGACGTCCTTTAGCATGTTCGCTATCATTTCCCAGATTTTAAAGGCAAAATATTTCTTATCCTAGGAATAAAGCCGGGGGAATCTAACACTGAAAAAATCGATACTATTTCCTAAGCGCTATGCAAATTAATCACATTTTGCTAAATTAAAACTGTTTTTAATTAACCAACAAAGAAAGTGTGTGGGGACGTCCGTTAGCATGTTCGCTATCATTTCCCAAATTTTTAAGACGAAATATTTATTATTCTAGAAAAAAAGCCGGGGCGATTTCCATTTCATCGCGGTGTACCTGCTCGTCTTACCCTCTCCACTCGACTTCTCCTCACGTCCTTGACTGAACGACATTGCTATGTCGGGCTTTTCCAGCAGGGGCCCCTTTATCCTAATGAGGCATAAAATGCCATGCATAAAAATATTATAGTTTTAATCGGCAAATTAAAAATATATTCAGAATCGATGTTTTTTTTGCAATTCCAACGATATGTAACTTGCAATTAAAATATTGAAATTACACTAAGTTATGGCAGATATTAGTTTGTTTTGACCCTGAGTAGAGGGCGTTATGAATTCCAAGATGACGTAAAGTTCTTTAATACAGAAAATGATATAATCTTACAATCAAGAAATGTAAGTGATTGGTTTGATGAAAAAATAAAAGAGCAAATTTTAGTAATGGTTAAAGAATTTGAACAAGAAAAATCAAACTGGTCTTTAGTTGAAATAATAAATTTACTGATAAATTATAATAGATACACACCGTTACAAAGTGGGTTTTCAACTTTTATTACTTTAGCTAAATATATACAAAACAAAAATGCAGTAGTTAATATAATAAACAATGATCCATATTGCTTCCTATGGTCTATCATAGCAGCACCGAATTCAGCACTGAATTTCGCATGGATCAAAGATTTATCCAAATTAATCAAATCATAATTAACCAAGGGTTGCGAGCGTACTTTAATATGTGACAGATGTTTATGCCATTTTAAAATGGAATATTCTTTTGAAAAGCATAAAATAGAATATGAAAATCAAAATAAATGTAGAGTCATTTTACTTAATGAAAATGATAATATTTTAAAATTAAAAAATTATAAATACGAAGACAAGGTACCATTTGTTGTGTATGCTGATATCGAGTGTTTATTAGAGCCAACTGCAAATTATCAAATGAACATGTCTGCTTATCAGAACCATATTCCAACCAGTGTAGCTTATTACGAGTATGTGCAATGCATTTTTGACGATACTACTTCACATATTCAAGTATATCGTGAAAAAGATTGCATAGAATGGTTTATGGATCAATTACACGATTTAGCAATCAAGATTAATTCTATCTTAAAAAACATTGTACCATTGGAACCATTAACTGTGGCATAACGAGAAGAATTAAATTTAGCACAAAATTATCACATATGTGAGAAACCTTTTCAGGCTCATGATATTAAAAATCATGACCACTCACATTTTTCTGGGAAATTCAGTGGAGCTGCACACAGTACATGCAATTTGGTTTTTAAAAAGCCGCATATAATTCCCATTGTTTTTCATAAACTATCAGGTTATGATTCACACTTTTTTATTAAAGCTTTAGCAATGCGTTTTGAGGAGGCGATCTCATTATTACCCATAAATAAAGAAAAATACTTATCTTTTACAAAAGATGTCAATAATACTAAAGTTCAACTCAGGTTTATTGATTCTTTTCGTTTTATTCCCAGTAGTCTCGAAAAATTAGCATCATACCTTAGGAATGATGAAAAAAACAATTACAAAAAAGTATTGTAAAAATGATGTTGAGTTTAACTTGCAATGTAGGAAAGGTGTTTTTCCATATGATTATATTGATAATTGTTTAAAATTAGATGAAGAACAATTACCACTAAAAGAAGCATTTTTTTCAATACTAAATAATGAAAATGTTTCTGATGAGGATTATGAACATGCATGTAAAGTATGGCACAAATTTGAAATAAAAACTTTAGGTCAGTATATACTATAGATCTATACTTAAAACCGATGTTTTGCTATTAGCTGATGTTTTTGAGAATTTTAGAGATCGTTGTTTTGCAACATATAATTTGAATCCATTGCCATACAAAGATTTTCAATGGTATGCAAATTTTTAAAAAGAACCAAATTTTTTAAATATTCCTAATGATGCACCTGAAGGGTTTATTCTCGAGGTTGATTTAGAATACCCTGAAAAAAATTCATGATTCACACAAAGATCTCCCATTGTGTCCAGAACACTTTGTACCTCCAGTTGCAAAATGTACAATTCAAAAATTAGTAACAAATTTGCTACCTAAGAAAAATTATGTTACTCATTATAGAAATTTAAAAATGTATTTAGATTTAGGTATGAAGCTCACTAAAATTCATAGAGTACTTAAATTTAAACAGAAAGCATGGTTAAAAGATTACGTCGATTTAAACACTGATAAAAGAAAAATGGCAACTAATGATTTTGAAAAGAATTTCTGCATATTAATGGATAATGGAGAGTAGGTATGGGGAAAAGCTCTTATAGCAAAACCCAATTTCAACAGATGTACCATATTTGGCGAAGATATGATAATCATTGAACTAAACCGTCTGAAAGTTAACTTTAATAAACCAATTTACATTGGAGCCACAGTTCTTGATATATCAAAGATTATTACTTATGTTTTTCATTACAATTACATGAAAGAAAACTTTGGTAGTAATGCAAATTTCTTTACACTGACACAGACAGTTTAATTTATCACATCACCACACCCAATTTTTATGATTACATTAAACGTGATTTACATAAGTTTGATACCTCGGACTATCCACCAAATAATGTGCATGGAATCTAACTTGCTAATAAGAAAGTACTAGGTTTAATGAAAGATGAATGTAATGGGAAAGATATGGTTGAATTTGTTGGTTTGAGATCAAAATTATATTCATTTAAACTTTTGGGGGAAAATGATCGAAAAAGGAAAGCTAAAGGGGTTAAAGGTTCAACTCTGAAAACAATAACATTCGATGACTACAAGCAGTCTCTATTTTCTTACCAAAACCTGACTAAAACTCAACATTTGATTCGAAGCCATAAACATGAGGTGTATTCAATTAAACAAAAAAATTGCATTGAGTTGGCAAGATGATAAAGAGAATCTTCATCCCTGGGACAACTGACACTCTACCGTGGGGTTACAAAATGAAGAAAAAAGATTCTGTAATCCCAATGTACTGTCTTTGTTACATGAGTACATCTATTTTCAAAACAATCTGATGCTAGTATATAAGCTAGGCGATAAATAAAAATGCTCATCATTTTTTTTCAAGAGTCTTAAGCAGTTCAACTCTAGTTCTTCTTCTTAAGACACATAAACGTAAGCATCAAATTTCATTCAAAACATCATACAAACATATTGTAAATTTCCTTTTATGGATATTACTATATTTTTAAATTTATTTACCATGTTTTCACCATTTTTTTACAGAAAAAATAATAGTGGTCTACACGTTTTAAAAGAATTCTGTAAAAATACCAAAGGCATGGTTGCAGAATCATTTAGAGACTGAAGTTTATTTTGCCTGCTCTACAGCTATAAAAATGCATGAGGAAGAAGTCCTAGTCCTTGCACAGGGTGGTGTTGCGTACGAGATAGCAATGACTATAAATGAAGTTCACTGCAAATTAGAAGCCAATAGTTTTTACTATTGGTTTAAAATTATAAGTGAGGATGATTCTCCGTTGCTAAGGGCTCTCTTAGCAAAATGATGACACGTGTCAATATATATGCCTATCTTCTTCTTCATCCTATTCATCTTCCTCTTTTTAATTTCATAACAAAACCATGTATTATAAAAAGGCGTGAACCAAGCACGGCATCACTGCAAAAAGCTCCAGCATCAAGGGACATCGGAAAGAAAGAGCAGTCGGTGATTAATACTTTTAGATTTTAAAATCACAAAATAACAACAACAATAACAGTATCAACAATATAAAGGATAGAGCTGCAATTTAGGAACAAAAATAAAAAAAGGTAAGTTTAAAACAACTTTTTCAACATTTATTTTCTCATCTGATACATACAAAAATTACTTAAAATTTTTTGAATTTGATTTTTTTTGAATTTGTAAAATTATTACTTAATTTTTCTTAAAATTTCTATTATTTTCAAATTTAAGTTTCAATACTTTAATTTCACTTATTTTTTTTAATTTAAAGGAAAAATTTTTTGTCTTAAAATTTAAAATTTTAGTACTTTAAAATTTTTTTTTAAAACTACTTCCTAATTTCTCAAAAATTTCAGTTGTTATTTTTTAAACTATTTTTTAAATTATTCTCTAATGTGTAAAATTATTTCATGATTTCTTCAAAATTTCATTCGTTATTTTGAATTTGAATGAACAGTTTTTATTGTTTTAAATTTCAGTTGTTGTTTTTCAAACTGTAAAAATGATTACAATTTTTTTAAAAATTTTAGTTTGTATTTGGAAATTAATTAAGCAATTTTGATTAAAAAAGTTTTTTTTTAATTTGAAAATTAATTCTTTTAATATTATGATGGTAATTTTCGTTCATTTTTTTAATATACATTGTTTATCAACAATTTTGTTAATGTAAAACTTAACTTTCATTTACATTTTTCAGTCTCCAAAATTTAAATCATGCAAATTAACATAATTTATATTTTAATTTTCAATTTGAAAAACATAACTGATAACTAATGTTGGCTAAAAATAAAAATAAAATAAAATCTGATTTCTTCTGTTTCAGGAAAAAAATGGAGTTTTTTTATATAATGAATAATATGCGTGCCCAACTGAATGGATGCTTCACTCCACGATCCCTGCAATACAAGAGATGTGTGTTATAGCCCTGCTTCTACACGAAGAATCGATAACAAATCCAGGAGAAGCTGAAACGGAAATATATATCGAAATATCTGGAATTTGTGCAAAGTTAAAAGCAGAAAATGAAATTGACTCGTTTAACAAATGCTTTGAGGATGATGATGATTGATGGGAGCAATGTTTGTGTGTGTGAATTATATTAAAACTTGGTATAGTTATACT
>NC_046666.1:100014223-100015866 GCF_010883055.1 Belonocnema kinseyi
AGAAATTTAAAATAGAAAATAAAAGAAACTTGAAACAAAAACTGTTTGATCAAAGCGTAGAAAAAAATACGCTTTAGTCATAGTTTGCCTACATTATTTATTTAATTAATAATAATAATTAAGGTTAGATTAGTTATAATTTTTGATAAATAATCCTGAAAGTAATATTTAAAGGTTAAGGTTATATATCCATTAAACCTCTCTTTCTCTCTCTCTCTCCTTCTTACCCTCGTTCTCTCTGAAACCACATGGAGACTGAAATGTTGTGAACTTTGAATCTAATCTTCTCTTATCTCGTTATTGTATTCTTTGATCGTATGCATCGAAAACTTATTGCTATTACCTCTCTCTCTCTCTTTCTCATACTCTTGGTTGGGTTAAAAATTAAAAAAAGATAATTTTCTCTGTGTCTATATATACTTTATTTATAAAGAAAACTGTTTTAGAATTAAAACATACACTTCTTCGCAAATAATCTTGAGCGAAATAAAATATTAAAATCCACCTTAAAACAAAAGGCAAGAATAATAATAATAAACCGGTGCCGATTATGTGGAGATACCAACGAATCCATCGAGCACATTATTGATGGCTGTCGCGTAATGGCTCAGAGAGAATATACGCACAGACATAATGATGTAGCGGGCATTATACATCAACAACTTGCCCTAAACCTAGGACTCTTAAAAGAATGGGTGCCCTTCTATAGATGCATTCCAATGCCCGTTTAGAAAGCGAAGATTATATCTTATATTGGAATGTTACTATCCAAACGGATCATTACATCCGGGCCAATCGACCTGACATCGTGATGCGAGAAAAAAAGGTGGAAGAGTCTGCATCATCGACATTGCTTGTCCGCTTAACCGAAATTTGCAGTCCACCTATACAACCAAGATCCACAAGTATAGCGAGTTAAGGCATGAAGTGAAGACCATATGGAGGAATGTGAATCATGCATCCATTCATCCCATTGTGATTTCGGCTACAGGCAATGTGCACGCAAGATGCACTGAACATCTTGAACATTGAGGAGTCAGTAGGATATTGGCAGCAGCTCAGAAGGCGGTTTTATTAAATACCTGTCGCATTGTAAGATACTTTCTTGATCATCAGGAAGCGAGCGACTAAAAACCCGTGGAGTGGCAGATGGTAGCTCTAAGAAAGCATCCAGAGGTGACTGTTCACGGAGAGAACTGGTAGAGTATATGCTATTGTTCGCGTTTATTAAGCTGATTTATAGTAATAGTAACTACTCGTTGATTCAAGAACACTAAACAGCGTTGTGTTGATTCTACTGAACAGAAGAGTACGAAGGCTGACTATCTGTTCAGTAAAATCGACTGTATAGTCCTCTGACGGTCCTTAGTTGTAAGTATAAAGTTAACCAAAAAATCAATTTTCAGACCATTTAATTCTAATTTACAATAAATTTTAATTTTATTTTTTTTTAATTTTAATTTTAGTTTCATTTTTAATTTGAATTTTACTGTCACAAGGTGACTTTTAAATCAAAAAGTTTTTTGAAAATTCAGACATTCATTTTTGAAACAAATATGTATAATACATTTAGCAATATAAAATATCTTATTTTAATATTTTAGTTGTAAACCAAAAAATTAGAAAAATTCAGACCTAATAAA
>NC_046666.1:100015966-100023183 GCF_010883055.1 Belonocnema kinseyi
ACTCATCTTCGGTATGTTCTACTGAACAGGAATTGTACGTGCGACTGCCTGCGTAGTAGAAGCTACTCTTCAGCGACTAGTAGAGTCGACTCAACACGCGTTGAGTAGATTCTACTCTTGTAGTGGCCCATCCATAATTTACTATTCCGTTTAGTGGCTCTAACCCTTGCAAGGGTAGGAGCCACTGAATTTTTTTCTCCTCGTGGCCGCTCGTAATTGTATACCTACAACATCATCGCAGGAGGTTTCAACCATCGTATTAAATTATTTGAATTAAGTTATAACATTCTAATCTCATCAGTCACTTGACTTAGTCCGTGGCTATGATGTATCACCGGGTTTACCCGAGTAAAAGTTTAATAAAAACACATAATAATAATAATAATTATAGTTTTCAAAATAAACATTCTTGAGTAACCATCTTAAGCATGTGGCAAAATTAATTATTTAAAAATTAATTTTGGATAATAATAATATCTTTGTATTTTTTTTTTAATCTTCAGAGTAAAATGATCAATCTTATTCATACTAGTTTTATAACATCACCACTTATTGGTTTATATTGAAGAAAACGATCGTGTAAGATTAAGCAATATGCAGATTTTTTATTAGGAAAATCTTCTTTTGTTTCAAATTCTAAGCGAACATCAACTGGTCCATATTGCAAAGATTCATTTTATTTTGAACAACCAATGACAATCAGTTGAGCATAATCTATGAACTCTTTCTTCCCTAGAAGTAGATCAGGCTCTTTTCCATAATAACTAGCTTGAAAATTAATATACATATCATAAAGTAGAGCGTATTGATTTCTGTCAATATTCACATTTAAATTGTCATATGGGTAACATTGTGAATTTAAATATAATTTTACATTTGATATTTTGCAATGAACAAAATAACTCGCGCTGCGATTCGAATTACTTTTTCTATTTGTTTGAAATCCCAATACAACAAATCTAGGTTTTTCTAATTGCATTAATGTTTTAACATTCCAAACATGGTTTGATGTAACTGGAAGTAAAGGATATTCATACAATTTCCAAGAACGAAAACTGATAGGAATAGATGGATCTTTTTCAATATATTTATGTAATTTAAATTTTCGTGGATCTGATAGTCTCACACACGGTAACAACCATACAACTTTATTTATTTCAATTTAATATTGCTCATTGGGAGCTGTTTGTAAAACGGCATTTACATCACTCTTCGATCTAGTGAAAATAACTTCATGCTTAGCATTAATAATGATTTTTTGATAATCTTCATTAAACCCAAATATCATATTAAGTGGTATTGAAATATCAAAATTACCAGTTGCATTAGTTAATATTTGATCGTTATTATTATTTATCCCAAGCCAACCAGCATTTTCAAAAAATCTACTCTGACTAGCATCCATGGACACATAATTCTTCATGAGACTCGTGAGACCAACATTTTTATTTTTATGAATTTCAACAGCATTTATTTCATACGGCGCTTCTTCAAACAAATGGCAAACTGCGTTACTAACTAACACAGTGTTAGTCAATGGAGCTTCGTCAACTTTCGTTAGCTTCCCTTGTACATGGAGTGAGCTCTTGTAGGGTAGAAAACGATTATCTTGATTTTGAATGGCTATTCTAATTTCATCACTATTGTTGAAGGTAGATGATGTATATGGTTTATATGCATTTATTTCATAATGAATGATTGATTCATCAAAAACTATTGCACTTTCAATATTTAAAATATCCCCTTCCATAGCAAACAATCAGATGCTTATATAAAACAAAGAAACAACTGTAAAAGAATTTAATTCTAATTTTTATTGTTTTCCTTTTCCTCTTCCTTTTCTTCGTCTTGTGTTGGGGTTGATCTTCAACCCCAATCTTCTTAGAAATTGAATGTTTTTAGGTGTTATCGCTTTAACAACCGGCTTCTGACTGGCTTGTTTCAGACATGTTTCCTTATTGTTATAACTGTAACCATCTTTTCTATTAAACACAATCCCCATTATCATACAGATTTAATATGAAGTCTTATCGTTATCACTTCACCGCGAAAATTGACTAAATTTCCGCCCTGATCAACTATTCGTAACTGAATTTGATCTATGGTCTTCACGGCGATTGGAAAGTAAATGACTTGTGATGGAATTTCAACTATTTTATACCCAGGATGTACTGTAGGAAAAAATTCATGAATCGTTCGTGCTTTCTGATTGTTAATATATGCACCTGTAGTAATGTTACATTCAATCCTCAGTGAATTCACTTTTATTATTGAAATAGGTGAATCAGATTCATGAACTTTTTGAGCCTCAAGTACACATGGTAAAAATCCTAATAATGAACCTATAGAATCCTTGTTTTCAAAATTGATATCGTGATTAAAAAAAAATTTGACTTCGTAAAGTATTATTATTGGGTTCAATATGAATTTCAATATTTTTTTAAACTAAAACATTTGGTAAATACCGATGAATGTCACCTATTTCATAACTACCTGTGGGTATTGTAATTTCTTCTTCACCAAAATAAAATTTATTTTGATTAAGATCAACAGTATTGAGGAATTCTCAGATAATGTTAAAGTTTATGAATCAACCATAATGGTGCTCAATAATCAACTAACTTTAAAAATGTATTGCTCTATTTTATATATAGGGAATACAAACTTTTAAATTTTAGTTGATCACACAAAAATTTTAAACATAAATGTCCACAAACAAAAGTATTATAATCCTGAAATTTATCATGCTTATACTTTATATGATCTATACCTAGATATTTAATGAGATCTGTAGGTGGCTTAAGGTTACCAAAACTATCAAAATAAATGACATGATTTCCAACTTTTTTATATGCAATCCAATGTGTTCCTGAATTGTTCTTATCGTCAAGATTGATAATGGCGCTTTCATATTTATTAGGTCCTTTGATTGGTAGCCCATTTCTCATGAATACACCACGAAAATTTTGAATTTTAATCAATTTTGCATATCTAAATATATCAAAATCACTCCGTGCAGAAATCGCCCGATTTCATACTTAATACCGATCTGGCCCCGACCGGGATTCCCGATCTGTCCCTGATCGGTAGAATGCTGTGGCCCAGATTTGGGCCAGACCAGGCCAAACCGATTTCCTACCGTAACACCATCCCTATGCGCTCACAGAATTAGTGCTGATTATTGTTTTTTGATAGTGCAGTGAAATTTAAATATTATTCCTTTATAATATTTTCTAAATGATTGAAAATGCCTAAGGTAAGTACGCCACGTGTTCGGAGGCACCTAACACTAACCAGTATACCTCGAAACGTGCGTGAGAAAAATGAAAGTAATCAACGTATTTATCATATTGTTTATATTGTTTTGTACTATTTTATCCATTTATATTAATTTTTTATTAATTTAATGTAGAGTTAAAATGATAAAATCTGTTATAAAATATGTTAACTAATAATAGTCAAAATAGGTAATCTCCAAAACTAGTGATCTTATCATAATAGAATATGTAATAAAATCAAAAGTGTATTTCAGGTTTTTTTAAATAGTAAATTCATTATCAAAATACATGAAGCACACATTTTCATAACATGAATTTCAGAATCAAGTAGTAGAATCAAAATACCAATCGATCAAGTGCTCCCAACAAGAGATCCTTATTCAACTGCGCATGCGTTACACTCGACGTCTAATTGGTTGCTATTTGCGCGCAGTTTAAAATGCTAAAATACATTATTTCTATTCTTTATCATAAATAATGGCATTTCTACTTTTAAAAATGCCATTAGATAGAAATTCATGAATCTTGATAAAAAAAATAAAAATTAATTAAATACATATTCTGTACACAATCTAAAGGATAATTTTAATTCACATAATATGTATTTGATTCATTTTTACTATTATCAAGATTCATTGACATCGATGTAATGGACATTTTTACAAGTCGAAATGTCTTTATTTATAATAAGCAATGAAAATAATATTTTTTAGCATCTTAAACTGCGCGCGAATAGTAACTAACCAGATGCCGAGTGCGACGCATGTGTAGTGAAGTAAGAAGCTTTCGTTGGGAGCACTGCATAAATATTTATGAAAAAAGTATAATTTTTCCTGTGAATGCTCAACGTAAGTACGTAAAAATCCAATTTTTCTAATTCTATCACCTTACTTTCTTTCCTGCATTTGGCTATTGTGGTTCTTTTATATTAACATCACGTTTTCTTCCACTTCCCTGCCGTAAATACTTGTAACAACTAAACCCCTAATATATATCTAATTTTCTGATACTTAACATTTATTTTCGAATCATCTTAATTTTCGCCAGGAAAATTTGATGAAAATCCTCAATCAGATACTGATTCTGATACTGAAAATTATGCAAGGGTAGCCGTTTTAATCCAAGACTAAAATTCCCGGTTTTTTCCAGGTTCACAAACATTTTTCACGATCAATAAAATTAAAAAACTCGAACTCTAAAGCTAAAAATTTTTCATTTTGCAGTAACAAAAAATAATCTACCAATTAAAGCACTCAAAATTAAACTCTTACATTTTAAAGTTTTGAAATTGAATTATAAGAGTTTTTTAATTTAAAAATGTTGTATTCAATTCCTCAGTAATTTAAAATAATGAGTTCAAAAAGTCAGATTCAATTCTAAAAATATAAATTCACGTTATCATTTTCAAAGCTGTGAATTAAAGAATCAATGAATTTAAAAAAAAATTAAATTATATTATTCTTAACGATTTTAAGCTAAATAAATTCACGTTATCATTTTCAAAGGTGTGTATTAAAAGAATCAGTAAACTTTAAAAAAAAATTTAAATTATATTATTTTTAACAATTTCATGCTAAATACGTTAAAAATTAAAAAATTTAATTTGTTTAACTTAATACTTCTTAAATTGGAAGTTACATTATTTTTATACTAAATACTTTAAACATCCTTGTAAGGCTTCAAAATTTTATTTCAAAATCTTGAGAAATGTAGAAGTTGTTTTAAATTTATTCAACGTTAAACTTATTAAAATTTTTTTTTCGAATTTTTAAAAATCTTTTAAAATGAAAAGAAAGTTCTCTATAACATTTAGAAACCCCTGGAAAATTAAAGAAAATTCTTAAAATCTTCCATATTCTTTTTTAACAATCTTGGATATCTTAAAATCTTTTTGAGTATTATTTTTAAATAATATTCCAAACCGTAAAATTATTTTCAATTTTCCTACGAATCGTACTAAGAAGTTTTTATTCTTTTGAAACTTTTAAATTATTTAAAATCATTTCAAGCTTTAAATTAATTTTGAATGTTTTTAAAACATCTAAATGCGTTTTAAAATAATTCAATTTTTTCTATACAATTAATAAGTTTTCAATTGCTATTTGAACAACTAAATTCAACAATTTCACTTACAAATGTAACATTTTTTAAAAAAAGAACCATCAAAATGGAAACGTTCGAAGTTTAAAAGCTCTTCCAAATTTTAACGATTTAAGGCTTTCTATATTAAACAATTCAGTTTCAAATTGTTAATTTAAAAATATTTGGTTTCAATTAATTATTCTTAAACGAACCGTCAAATATTGCTACATATGAAATATTTGTTCTTTTTTCATTTATTAAAAAATGTTTAATCGAATTCATAAAAAATTGATTATTTCAAACTGAAACAATATTTTAAATTTAAGGAAAGCCTTTAATTACAAATAAATTATTGTGAAGTTATACTCCAGGAGCTGGGTAGGATCCCGTATGCATTAAAGAGGTAAAGGATAAAAACTATGTAGTCTTATGTATTTTGACCCGCTGAATCCAATGGTACCGGTTAATTTTGCGATAAGTGCCTAGGTTTTGTTTAAAACGCAATTGTTTAAATAATTATGAAAAAATGATATTTTTCAATGGGACAAATTTTTTTAGATAATTTGAGGCATTTTAAGAAGAAATGGTTTCTTGTCATTTTTTTGTAAAATGCATATTTGAAAAGTTATTAATTTTTAAAGTTCAAAATTTTACGATTTTTTGCAACTTTGAATGTTAATAATTTTCGATCTATTGAATATTTTGAAAAAAATAAAGAATCAACTTATTCTTTAAGTCTTCCTCTACCTATTAACCATAAGGAATATCGGATTAACCAGTGGGAAGCCGTTGTTATTGTAGGAGGACAATTAGTCGATGAAAGAGCAGCAGAAAAGCTCCTCAATGTGTTTGAAATCGGCTGTGCTAAGTTTAACGAATTTCTACAAAAAAGGATTGTAAAGAAAGAAGTGCCACTATCAGATACGATTCACCAAACTAAACTGCCCACTTTTAAAACAACTTACACAGAACCTGTTAAAAAAAAGCCTCTCAAAAATTAGATTCAGTGCACCAATCGCATCGAATAATAGATATTGCAAGAGAGAGAAATTACGATATTAAGAAGTTATTGGGCTATGATATCACACCTGTAAATATACTATTCGACGAAGAAGGACTCATAACAAAAGTTACAGTCAATAAACTAAATCTTGATAGCGATTATAGAATTGGAAATCATACTAAGCTAAGTGTCATTGTCGACGTTATGCTTTACTGTCGTAAGGTGTCTTTCAAAAATTTAAAACATTCTCAAATTTCGCCAAGGCATTTTGTACATATGTTAAGTCAAGTATTTCTGCATATGTTGTTCACCGTATAGATTTTATATTCGATGACTGCTTTGAAAATTCTCCAAAAGCATCGACGCGACTTCATCGCTCCAAAGACGGATCTATTCCATTGACCAACATTGAGTCTGATACGCCATTACCAAATCAAGAAGAAAAGTTTTGGTCATCTCAAAAAAATAAAATATCTCATCTTAAAAATGACCCTGCGATGTCAATGCTACAAAGATTTGATATTGAAGAAGCAGACACAAAAATTATTTTGCATGTAAATAATTGCAGTATCGAGAAAGCTGAACAAATTTTAGTTTTTTTATGCGACACAGACGTTTTGACATTACTTCTCAATTTTTGGAAGGATTTTTCGTCAAACGGTTTGCAGGTATTACATTATAAATAAATATATTATTCTCAAATAATAAAAAAATATAATAAAAAGTACAAGAATCACATCAATTAATTTTTTAGGAATTGTGGTTGAGAATAGGCGTGGCAACTACAACTCGAGATTTACCTGTTCATAAATTGGCCAATTTATTGGGACCAAAAAAATGCCAATCACTCATAG
>NC_046666.1:100023283-100029660 GCF_010883055.1 Belonocnema kinseyi
TATAAGAAAAATTTTGTCTAGAAGATAAAAAATAAAATTAGAAAAATCGACATTTTTTTCGATGTTTGCATTAAAATAAAAATTAAATAAACAAAAAAATAAGAATCTACTCTCACCATTTTCTGAAAAATTTAGTTCTGAATTTTTCAAAAAAAAAAATTCTAAAATCGGTGCATAATTGCGTCTAAATGCCATTTTGAACCTCGTTTTCCGATTTCACCCCACTGTGCGCCGCTGCGCTGTCGTGTGCCAAAACACGCTATTTGTAAATATCAATAACAAGGGCTTCCCACTGGTTAATCCGACATTCCTTATGGTTAATAGGTAGAGGAAGACTTAAAGAATAAGTTGATTCTTTATTTTTTTCAAAATATTCAATAGATCGAAAATTATTAACATTCAATGTTGCAAAAAATCGTCAAATTTTGAACATTAAAAATTCATAACTTTTCAAATATGCATTTTACAAAAAAATGACAAGGGACCATTTCTTCTTAAAATGCCTCAAATTATCTAAAAAAAAATTTGTCCCATTGAAAAAAATTATTTTTTCATAATTGTTTAAACAATTGCGTTTTAAACAAAATCTAGGCACTTATCGCAAAATTAACCGGTACCATTGGATTCAGCGGGTCAAAATACATAAGACTACGTAGTTTTTATCCTTTACCTCTTTAATGCATACGGGATCCTACCCAGCTCCTGGACTATTATTTTTAATATAAAAATAGTTTATAAAGTTTTAGGCAGACGTTTACATTATTTAATGAGTAAGATTTCGAACTGAAACAGTTAATTTTTTCCACGTTAAAATCTGGAAAATTCTGAATCTTGAGCGGGTTTCGAATCGTTTTGTAAAGTGAATTATTGTTCCCTTTTAATACCTAAATTACGTATTCATTTTAAAAATAATTTATTTATATTTACTGTTAATAAAATACAAATATTTTTTATACAAAATGCTCACCTTTAAACGGTCTTAATTTTTAGTTTATTAAGTCTTCAAGACTGCATTTTGAAATTCTCTAAATTAAAAATAAAAACCTAAAATGAAAAATTTCTAAAGTAAACGATTTTTAAATTACGCATTGTGAGCTGAATGATGTCATCATTGAAATCGATAACAATTCTATTTATTATTTAAAAAAATTTTGAAATCGTACTTAGGCGGATTTGTTTTTTAAATATTTACAAAATTTCCGGTAAAAAAATAAAATCACTGTCGTTTCCCGAATTTTCTCTATCACAACAAATTCCCAGCCATTTTCCGGGTTTCCAGTCCAGCGGCCAGCCTGAGAGTTTTATAATTTATTTATTTTACTTTTTTTAGAAGCAGAAGCAGCGACCAGTGATAATTCCATGAGCGATGAAAACACAGAAACAACAGAGGAAGCGGCTCCAAGTCATATTGGAACAATTATTGGAAATTCCAAAGATTGGGGTAGCCATTGAAAGCAGAGGACTCTACACTAAAAAACACTTTTTTTAAGGTTCTAGTTAAATAGAATTAACTTAAAGTCATTTTGATATTTAATAAATAATAATATTTATACTTTATCAATCTCTTTTTATTCGCGAAATGCATAAAATGTATTATTATGAGACCCATCGGGCACCGACCGGGCACCGATCGGGTTTCCCGATCGGGAGTCCCGACCTGGTCAAGACCTGGGCGTTTGTTTCATCCGCGGCCTGGACCCGACCAGGAATCCCGATATGGGCCCGACCCGGCCCGGTCTGGCCCCGCCCGGGGCCAGATAGAAATTTCTGCACGGGAGTTAGAGCTCGATGTGGTAGTTTTATTGTATGTTTTTTTATTTTTTTTAAGTTTTTTAGGGTTTTTGAAGTTTTTTTTGTGAAGCTTTCTGTTTTTTTAAACATTTTTTTAAATTTTATTTGAAGCCCTAAGCCTTGTTTATATGGTTTCAGATATAAGCCTTTTCCTAATGCAATATCCTCAATTTTTTTATTATGGCGTTTATTTTCCTCTAGTTGAGATTTAGCTGCATTTGAATCGCTTACAGTCTTAGCAATACCAGTCACAATGCACCAATCACACTGAGACCAGCGAAAATAGGTACTAGAAATGGTAGAAATCCACCAATCTTAGTTGTTATGGGTAAGATTCTAGGTTTATTTATATAATTCTTCCCGCCCGCCTTTTTGACTGCTTCACGTGCATCATCAAGAGCTGATTTGATTATTTTTTGAACATTTTTATCGACAATCATGGATTTCTTAGCAGCTTTTACAATTTTTCATAGTGATAAAGTCAATCGTTTCTTTTTTTTTATCACTTTTTTTTATCCATACCAAATTTTGCTTCGAGCTTCATAGCATTTGTTATTGCATAAGCGGAAGCTTTTTCACTAAACCCAGCATCTGAAGCTTTCACACGATTCCAAGCTTTATCAGCTAGTATTTTATCTGCATTATTCCTAGCTACAATATGTTCTGTGTTTTGTGAATAAGCTATATCGTGTTCCTTGCAAGCCCTATCTAGAGGATTAATACCAGGATCACCTGGTGTTAGTCTTTTTATAAATTTTGTACCCGGGCCGCAGTATTGATAACCAGGTATATGTAATTCCACGGGGAGTTTATTAATTAACTTATTAATTAAACTTTTACCACAACTGCTCTGTTTCAATGTTTTTCGACAACTGATTTTTTTTTATTTGCAGACATGATTATATCTGTTCAAGAAAACTTTTTAAACTAAATGTTAATATTTATAAACAGATCATTTATAGTAGCTTTAACAGTTGTAATCAAGATGACGTACGTAACACAACCCATGAAACTTCCAATTATGAATTTTGATCAATTTTCACAACAATGTGGAAATAATGGAAAGCATCATGGTAATTTATTACCAAACAGTTTAAGAGCTATATTTCTTGGACCATCTAACTGTGGAAAGACAAATGTCTTACTATCACTACTAACACACCAAAATGGGTTAAGATTTGAACATTTTTATGTTTATTCAAAGTCTCTAAATCAAACTAAATATAAATTTTTGGAAAAAATTCTTCAATCAGTTGAAAATGTAGAATACTTTCCATTTAATTAACATGCGGAAGTAGTGATACCAAGTAAAGCACGACCTAACTCAACAATGGTGTTTGATGACGTGGAATGTGAGAAACAAGATAACATTAAAGCATTCTTTTCCATGGGTCGGCATAGAGATGTTGATTGTTTCTATTTATGTCAGACTTATGCTCGAATTCCAAAACATTTAATACGTGACAATGTTAATTTTTTAGTATTATTCAAGCAAGATGAAATGAATCTTAAGCACATATATGATGATCATGTAAACACAGATATGTCATATATTCAATTTAAAGAGTTGTGTTTAGCTTGTTGGAATAATGATAAATATGGCTTTGTTGTAATCGATAAAGATAGTGAAATTAGTCAAGGTAGATACAGAAAAGGGTTCGATTGCTTTTAAAAATTTTAGTGAAACTATTAAAAAGAAACAGTTTTATTTCAAACTTAGAAGTATAAACATGTCTTTGAGAAAAGATACTTTTTATTTAAAAAAAAACGTTTTACATGAAATTGCTAAAGCTAGTGAAGCAATTCGACGAAAGCATAAACTAATAAAATTAGGGAAAGAATCAGCAGAACAAACTTTAAGTGATACTTTTAAACCTATCGTTTCACCACTTGAAAAAATAATTGAGGGGTTTGAAAACGTAAAAAAACAAAAAAATGATTATATCAAGAGTGAGGTGAAGAAGGAAAATACAATTTCACAGAATGATACAGCACATGATTATCTCGACATGCTAGAGCATGAAAAGAGGGACTTAGAAAATGAATATGGTTTGCGAAAATTATCTAAAAATAAATTAATGATTGGTGATTCAATGATCATTTTTAATCCTGATTATATTAACATAAATAGTGTAAATTACCTAAAAACTAGAGATTTACTTGAACTTTTATTTAAGAAAGTACCAAATGAGTCTTTTATCAGTAATGATGATTACGAAAATTATAAAAGCATCATCATTCAAACAAACGCACATCAAAAATATTATGAAGTTGACGGAGCAGTTCCCGAAAGTAAAAGTTTAAAATATAAAAATCTTATACAAAATATTGTCACAAAATTTCCAACAAAAAGAAATAAAAATAGTAATCAAAGGAAAAGTCAAGTTTCATCAGGTTTTGGTGTGACTCCTCAGTATATGATTACACACAACAAAAACCAGTTAGATTATGTCTACTAGGATGATCAAAATGAATTTGATTGATCGATTACGTTTACTTTTAGGATCCCAAGCAGCTGGAAATCCTAGCCATACAAATGAAATTATATCAATTATTAAAGAATTGCGTGAAGCTAGAATTATTTATTAGTCAATGTTTTGTTAAAGTGTTCATTTACAAGATGGGTATTGATGTATTTGGACGTCAGTTAAACAAAAACTCTGGGATTTTAAATCGTGGTCCTCCTGGAATTGGATTCAAAATAACGTCAGGTGGACATTGTGATATTGAAGGAAAAAAGTTATGCAATGTTGCCGATGCTGAAAATAAAAGAGATACAATCAATTTAGATCTCTTACAACGAATAAATAGTTTTGAATCAATTATGAATAAAATGTATAAAAACCTAAAAATTTATATTAAAACAGGAGAACAATTAAGGTTACAGAATTCAGAGTTCATTCGTCAACTGGATGTTAGACTGAGTGCACTTGAGAGTGCTCATGAAGAAGCTGCAAGTGGTAAAAGAGTTGCATAGACCAGCTCGAAGAAATTACCATCGACGAAGAGTTGATATTCGTGGTATTAATGAAACTTGGCAAGCGGATCTTATGGAAATGTTACCTTATGCAAGTAAAAACAAAGGCTACAAGTACATATTAAGAATCATTGATACATTATCAAAATTCGCCTGGGCTGTTCCAGTCAAAAGGAAAAAGGGTGAAGATGTTGCAGCTGCAATGGAAACTGTATTTAAAAAAGGACGAATACCAATAAAAAATATACATGCTGATATAGGCAAAGAATTTTATAATTCACATTTTGAAAGACTAATGCGTCAATATAATATTAATTTATATTCAACTTTTAGTAATTGAAAAGCATCTATTTGTGAACGATTTAATCGTACCTTGAAAAATAAAATGTGGATGCAATTTAGCTTGCAAGGTAATTACAAATGGTTCGATATTTTACCAAACTTAATTTCCTCTTATAATAATACAAAACATAGAACAATTAAAATGAAACCAAGAGATGTTACAAAGAAAAACGAGAAAAGGATAAGAATGAGTGTATACAAAAAGGTTAAAGTTCTAAGTTTTAGAAAAAAAGCAAAGTTTAGGGTTGGCGATAAAGTTAGAATTAGTAAATTGAAACAGGTTATACACCCAACTGGACTACAAAAATATTCACAATAAGCCAAGTAAGGAATACCAATCCAGTGGTATATATATTGAAAGATTATGAAAATGATTCAATTGCTGGTAGTTTTTATGAATCACAACTCAGTAAAGTAAAATATTCAGATATCTATCTTATTGATAAAGTATTGAAAATACGTGGCGATAAATTATTTGTAAAGTGGTTAGGATTCGACAAATCGCATAACAGTTGGATAGTAAAATCTAGCATGTATGATGTTTTGTATAAAATATATATATATGTGTGTGTGTGTATAACAAATAAATGTTTCAAATGTATTTATTGTGTTATTTTTCAAAGAACGTTTTTCTATTTTTATTGATAGTTTTTTCACAAAAGTTAAAGTGGATAGTATTAGTCCTTTTTCAAATGAAATTAACATGGTATCTGTATATCAAAGACATCACATCAATCAGAATATTCACTATAACATATTTGAAGTGAGTAACCTAATCAAAGTTATGTCTTTGTTTCACAGATGTCATGATAATAGCATTTGAAAGAGGGCCGATACAATCAACTCTCACTGGGATATATGATCTTCTTGGTTCTTATATACTGAATGATGAAAGAACCACCGCTTTCGAGAGAATTGTTTCTTCTTTTTCTTCAATGCGTCTTATTTTTAATTAGACATCTTGTGATTCGGTTCTAGAACTAATTTTCGCAGTGAAGAATGAACACCTATGGTGTTTCATGAAGAATTCTACACATTAGATTTTTTTCATTTCAGTACTCTATGCATATGATTTAATTAATTTGATGAAAGAAAAATAACTAAAATCAAAACAAATAAACTTCAGGAATAAACAAATATATAAATTATATTATTCGCATAATTCTAATCATAGCAATAACAAAATCACACTTAAAAAACGCTCCTGTGGTGTTTCTTTTGTGAAGTGACATCTTACGGATCATATATTCATTCTCTCTCATTTGAC
>NC_046666.1:100029760-100031461 GCF_010883055.1 Belonocnema kinseyi
CTAGTCGGGAGTGGTGCTGACTGAAAACAGATGATTTGGAGCGATTCGCGCGCCATATGTTGGTCATTCTAAGGACTTATTGAACTACCCTCGTATATGATACCTCCTGCTATAATTGGGAAATTATTAAAAAAACGGATTTAAATAACTTGATTCTTTAATCGACACAATGCTGTAAGTGACCAAGTTTTTGAAACCCCCAAAAACTTCCCTTATCGTGAAGTTAGTCGTAATTTGATTGGTAAAATGTGCCAAAGATGTACACAACAGGATGCATTTTTTCTGAATGCGATTTGGGCCAATGCTTCTCATAAAGCCAAAACGTATTTTACAATATACTTGTAGATCCCCAGCATCCCTATTCACATGAGTCCTTTTTAGTGTTTTGGAATTATCTTAACTTATCTTTAAAAATAGTTTCAATAACTATTTAAAAAAATTCTTTTGGTAAAAGTCGGCTCTCATCAAATTTCCAATCGTTCTAGAAATTTAGGTTTTTCGTTATATAAAAATTTATTTCTCCTGTTAATAATTGTATTGTTCTGCTGAAAGTCGTTTGAAGACATAAAAAGATGTATCGAAAGGGGTAAATTATATTTTTTGAATAAACACACATAAACTTGAAAATAATTTTGATAAAAAATTTAGCAATTTTAGTTTATACATTACGGGGATTATTTTTGTAACGATTAGAGGTGAGAAATAATTATGCTTAAAAGTACCATGTTAGTATTTTATAAGTAACTTCCGTCTATGTAGATATCGACGTTTTTCTATTTGTGTTTTCATTACAGGCTGTTGCTTTTTTATATAAAGGTTAATTTTACAAAAGCGATTGATATGCCATTGAAAAATAAAGAAAGAACACAAAAATCCCAACAGTTAATGTATACAATTTTTGGCATCAGTATGCAGGTTTGTATTCAGATACAAATACGGGGGTTATTTTTGTAACGATTAGGGATAAAGAATCATTTTTCTCCCTAGTTAGGTAATTTTTTAAAATAAAGGTTAATTTTATAAAAGTAATTCCTAGCATATTGTAAAGAAAAAATAGCCAAAAAATCTAACCTAGTCATTTTTTTTAATTTAATGATTTTTGTAGACGGTGCCGCTGAGTTGACAACAAGTTAGCACCCCCTGTTTTCTCGGAAACTAATGGAGCAAAACAAAAAAAAATGTTTGGTAAGAAATAGAAAAAGATAGCAAAAAAATATGCATGTTATGACATTTTGCTTTTCGTTAGTGGCGCCGTTGAGTTGTCTGACCTGGTTAATGAACTGAAGGACATATATCCAAACTTCCAATAAATAACTACTAATAAAAAACTAAGAATGGAATTCTATTTTTTAAAGAATATACATTAAAAAAATATTTCAATTTAATAAGGAAGTAACTAGGAACTATCAATTAAAATTTTTAATATCACGATTTTGACTTCAAAATAGTTCATTTTGAATATTTTCAAATTTAAATTTTATTTCATTTTTATCTTGCTAATTGCAGTTCAATTTTGATAATACATTAATTTGAGTGCTAGCATTTACTTCATGAGGGCGATAAATTTCTAGATATCATTATCTAGTTTAGCAGAATGGCATATCGCCGTGCTACCGCGCCGCATACCTGTGTTCGATTTCCACCAGCTTTGTCTTAATCACATTTTTCTGTTTCAGCTTGTGTAATATAATATTTCTGCAT
>NC_046666.1:100031561-100033032 GCF_010883055.1 Belonocnema kinseyi
CATGCAATCTTAAAACTAGCATGCCATTGAGAACGAAATGTTTGGCTATCATATTGCACTGATATGGGGTACTATATGAATGAATGGATTGTCTAGGACGCTGGCTAGGTCGTTCGCTTCATCCTTCTTTCTTTCGTTCACCGGTTTGTTGTCGTTTGGATGAAGATTTTAGATAAAAAAGGAAGAGGTGTTGTCCTGAAAGACCACAACCTAGGTTAACTGTATGGAATCATACAAATACTTCTACAATTAGAATAATTAGATACATATTTTGTTTATTTTTTTCCCTCGAAAATTGACAAATTAAAGTTACAAAAATTAAAAAAATAATCCTCTAACATTTTGGATTGGAAATACACATATATGGAATACAAAAACTTAAAGAAATTGCCCTTCAAAATTTTGAGTCGATGATACTTTTTTAATTGCTTCTTCACATATGTCACTCAAATGGAAAGTAATAAGTTCTATATACAAAGTTTGTAAATTCATACATTCAAACGAATCACCTTTTGTCAACACTTTACTCATTATTTGTTGGTCATGTTTTTTTAAGGAGCACTCTTTTTCCTTGAAAAAACTGGTCAACAGCTTCCATTCTTCATGATGTAATGTTATCTCTGCTCGCGGATCGCTGCTTCTTAATCGAACTTTTAGAATTAAATCCCCATTTTTTTCGAGTTCAACTCCAATTAAAACTTGTTTTGTATATGATGCATTCAAATTGTATATTCTTCAAAGCATCATTTCACCATGTGGTAAATAGGACATCTTGATTTTTATTTGCTCACAGTACCTCAGACGATGAAAACTCAACTGTATTAAATTTTCCACCTAAATACTTCATCCTCTGATTATGTTCACCGGCTAATTTCTTAATGTCTTCAAACATTCGTGTATGCTCTTCAAAAACTTGCAGCATTCGTTGTGGGAGATAAACAACGTAGGTTTCATCAATGTTTACAACAATTTTCTGTGCAAATTTGGTTGATACCCTCCTCAAACCAGTTACTTCATATTCAACACCAACTTGCAGTTCTCTTATTGCCTTCGTTGGTAAAATATTGCAAGCCTTATTGAATTTTTCAAAATTAATTAAAAATTTTTTTTTAAACTTCAATAAGCAAATTTAAAAACTTAATTTTTTGGATATTTCAAAAATATCTTCCCTTGTTTTGATTAAGTTTTTTAACTCTTGAATATTTTTTAAGAAGATTGTTAAGCGAACTTGTATTTCACGTCCTACTGATTTAGTAAGCGACTTAGTAAAAATTGGTGCCGTCAGATTAGCAGACGAAAAAAAATAAGCCCAACATGCGCCACGTCGCCTTGAAGGTTATGACACACGTATCCTTTACAGTTTACATAAGCATACGACGTAAATGCAGACTTATTATGGGGTGTTGAACTGTTTCGCACTATGATATTAATTTAAATTACAATTTATAGTACATATGATTATATATAGTTC
>NC_046666.1:100033132-100035198 GCF_010883055.1 Belonocnema kinseyi
AGAAGGCGGTTGTCCTTGGGTCACTCCGTGTTCTTAGGGTGTACGAGGCTTTTGCTGGATCGTCGTATTGATTCCTTTACAGACTGTAACCACCTATCTCACAGTTGTGAGGCGTGGTTGTGGCTGAAATTTTACCGTGATTTCGCTGGAAGCGGGTGCAATTTTCCAGATTAGCACCCGCTCCCGGTGAAATCCTGCGGTTGTCCTTATGACAAGTTTTTAATTATATATATATGCAGAATTTCATTGCGCATCGTTTTCCCTTCATACAAAAAGTTTTAGTTTTTTCAGTTTTCTAATTAAAGTAAAAAAACTGGCTTTTTTGTACAAATTAATTTTGATTCGCTTTTCACTTCAACTCGTGCTCACTCAGTCAGTTTTAAGGATTTTTCAATAAAATTATCAGGGAATGTAGTTTGAAATGTCATCCGACTGATAAAGCTTAAGTAATTCATAAACTTTATTTTAAAAAATGTTGTTAATTTATTCTCATGCCTGGCGCTTATCGGACTTATCTAACTTCAAACGTTTCGTTTATCGAGCGAATTTTGAGCAACGAAAATTTTTCAGCAAAAATACAAAGAATTTTTCTGGAAAATTTCAGCCCAATCGAATTGATATTTAAGAAATTATTAGCGTCTCCAGTCGATAGCGGCTAGTCAACTCACGCGCGGCCTGTAGCGAGAATCTCAAATGCGATTCATAATACAGTTCACGACAGCAAAAATAAAAACTAATTGAATAATCTGGTAGTATTAAAGTATTATGCATAAATAAATATTATTGCATAATTTAAAATAATTTATTCATTTAATATTGTGTACAATAGAATGGTTTTTATTTTTACGACAAACTGTACAAAAGTAAAAGAAAATATAAACATCTAATGGTTAAGAGTCAACGGAATCTTAATTTCAAAAATTTTTCAGTGCTTTAAATTCGTGGAATTGAAAAAGTTGAACATCGAGAAAGTAAATTTGTTTTTCGTTTTTGTTGTAATGGAGTGTATTATTATTTATTTTTGCATAATACTTTGATACTATCTGATTATTTGATTATTTTTTATTTTTTGCGCCTGTGAACTGTATTATAAATCGGACTATTTTTCTTTTATCAGTTGGAGGATATTTCAAACTATATTCCCTGAAAATTGTATGAAAAAATTCTTAAAACTGAGTGACTGAGCACGAGTTGAAGTGAAAAACGAATCAAAATGAATTGTTACAAAAATGTCAGCTTTTTGACATCAATTAGAAAACTAAAAAGCTACAAATTTTTGCCTGGGGGGGGGGAGATGCACAATGAAATTCTGAATCTAAATTCTGCATTTAAAAATTACAATTCCAAATGTTTAAGAAAGCTTCCAGGGGCCTTCCCACTCCCAGCGAAATAAGTTTATATGCTCTTCTTCGATCCGGCAGCTCAATTATTTTACAGGCGTAGCATAATACAACACAACTTTCAAATTTTTGAAATTTGCATTTTGAAAATTCTTCTTTGTAATGTCACAAAAAATAGTTTTATGTTGATTTCAGTTCAAATTTTGATTTACAAAAAACAAATTTTTACGGCACAATTGAACACAAACCTAGCACAATTCAGCATATTATTTTTTTTTCGCAGAAACAAAATGGCATTTCTGCCCTGGAAAACTGTATTTGGCATTTAGCTCCAGTTTTAATTTTTTTAATTTGCAGCACGATAGACCACAAGACAAGCACAATTCAGCACAACTCTTATTTTTTTCAACAAGATAAAATGGCACTTCTGGCCCAGAAAAAGTTTTTTTTTTTAATGCTGACTAAAATTTTGAATTTTTATAACTCGTTTGCGGCACAATTATACACATACCTAGCACAATTCAGTACAGTTTTTGTTTAACAAAATCGCGTTGCCAATATCTTGGACATGCACTTGACCTGACATCTACTTCTATATTTGACACATAATTTTGTTGGAACTGATTTTTATAATCTCGCCCCTGAAAACTAATGAAAGCGAGGATTCCTACATGTTTTAGCGTTATTTTCCAAACGTCTTTATTTTCTTTGGTGTTTTTTTTAAAT
>NC_046666.1:100035298-100038062 GCF_010883055.1 Belonocnema kinseyi
GTTCTGTTGTAAATGCAACTTTTGTTACAAATTAAAATCACAATTTTTGGGTGGAAATACTCTTTTTGTTTTTAAAATTCAACAATTTCGTTGAGAGTTCATGTCTTTTGTTGGAAACTGACTTTGTTTAGTAGAACTTTAATCTTTTCGGTTGAAAATGTATAATTTTTTGTCAAAAATGCAATTGTTTGGTTAAAATATCAACTGTACATCTTCTTGGGTTTGAAAGTCGATTATTTCACTAAGAGCTGAACTACTTTGTAAAAAAAATACGTTTTTTAACAAGGTTTTTTAATTATGGTTGAAAATTTAACTATTTGGATGAAAGTTTAACTCTTTCATTGAAAACTCATATTTTTTGCTTAAAAATTAAACTTTTTGTAGATAATTCGTCTTTTTTACTTTAAAATTAAATAATTTATTTAAAAATTCATGTATTTTGTTTAAGATTTGTCTTTTTTTGTAGATTATATGATTGATTAAAAATTAATCGTAGATATTGGTTAAGTTGGAAAACCGTTTTTTTTTATAAAACATTAATCTCCGTGGTCAAAAATTGACCTTTTCCCTTGAAAATTTAACAATTTTGTTGAAAATTTGTTTTGTTTTCTTGTTCAATCCATTTTTTAGCACAGTTTTTATTTGGAAATTGTACTATTCCATTTTTGATTAAAACTTTATCCTGTACATCGTGTTTCATATTATTTCAAATAATTTCAAGTTTTAAATTAATTTTAAATATTATTCTAAATTAAAATTATAGCTTTCAAACTTAAAATTTAGCTCATTACAATTTTAACAATTCAAAGCTTTCTGTTTCGAACCACTGTGTTCAAATTTGTATAGTTTTTAATAGTTGTTCATAATGGCTTGTCCCAGATCTGGATTCTATTTTTTTTTTCAAAAAATCTCGTATCCAATTCAGAAATACATACAATTGCTTTGAAAAATTTCCTGTTCAAATTCGAAATTCAGGATGAAATTAGAAAATTCAGAATTTTAAATCTGAAAATGATTTTTTTGAGGTGGAAATCTTTTGAATTTTAAACTTTTAAAACTGAAGCTTCACAAATTTTTAATTCAGAAATATTTCATTTAAACCCTGAATAATTCATACGTATAAAACACAAACTTTAACACCTTTTAATTTTACATTTTTTTTAATTGATTATTTTAAAATACGAAATTACCAGTTTTGAATTTTTATGACTTTAACATTTTAGAGATTTCTGGTTGAAAAATACAAATTACGTTATTATTTATTTTTTTAACTAAAAACTTTTAAAGTAAAAGTTACATTGTTTTTATTTTAAGTTGTTCCAGATAATTATTTTTGAATTTTTATTTAGAGATAAAAATTTTAGTTTGTCAATTGAAAATGTTAGAAATTAACTTACTATCAAAATAATTGAATTTTCAACTAAAAAAAAAAGAGAATAACAAATTTCCAACAAAATAATTACATTTTCAAATAAAATGATAAATCTTTAACAAAAAAAGTTTTAATTTTTAATTAAAAACTGTTGAACTCATCCAAAAAGCTATTAATTTTACACAAAAGTTGACTTTTCAGTCAATAAGGATTTTTTTTAATTGTTGATTTTCAAAGCCAAAAAGATGATTTTTTTACAAAACAGTGTAAACTTATTTTTAAACAGAATAGTTCAAGGACTTCTGGTTAAAAAATATAAACTTTTTAAATTATAAACTGAATTCGTTTACTTTAAGTCACTTTATATTATTCATTTTTACATTGTTATTTATAAATCCAAACTCAAAAGTCTTATTTACGAATTGGCAATTTTGAAAATCGAACGGTATAACAAAACAGTTTCATTTTCAACTAAAAAAAAACGAAGTTTTAACCAAATCCTTAAATTTTTAACGAAGTAGATGAATTTTCATTTGAAATTATGAATCTTCAACAAAAAAAGGCTTACATTTTTTTATTAAAAATTGTTGAACTCATCCGAAAAGAAAAATTTTTCACAAAATAGTTGAGTTTTCAGTCTAACTAAAATGATAAATCTTCAAAAAAATCTAATTAACAAAATAAATAAATTTTCAACCCGAAAGTTTAGTTTTCAACAAAATAAATTAATTTTCTGTCAAATAATTGGTGTTTTAACTAATACAATGCACAGAATAAAGTTTTAACAAAAAATGGAATAGAACAATTTCCAGATAAAAACTGTTTAAAAAAATTGAATTGAACAAGAAAAAAAAACAAATTTTCAACAAAATTGTTAAATTTTCAAGGGAAAAGGTGAATTTTTGACCAAGAAGATTAATGTTCTATAAAAAAAAACGATTTTCCAACTTAACCAATATAGACGATTAATTTTTAATCAATCGTATAATAGTTACATTTTCAGATAAAGATAAATAATTTTTAACAAAAAAAATTAATTTTAAACAAAGTTGTTAAATTTTCAACCAATTAGATGAATTTTCGACCAAGAAAATTGATGATTTACAAAAAAAGACAAATCTTAAACAAAATACATGAATTTTCAAAGAAATTATTTAATTTTAAAGTAAAAAAGACGAATTATCTACAAAAAGTTTAATTTTTAAGCAAAAAATATGAGTTTTCAATGAAAGAGTTAAACTTTCAACCAAATAGTTAAATTTTCAACCATAATTAAAAAAAACAAAAGATATGAACTCTCAACGAAATTGTTGAATTTTAAAAACAAAAAGAGTATTTCCACCCAAAAATTGTGATTTTAATTTGTAACAAAAGTTGCATTTACAACAGAAC
>NC_046666.1:100038162-100040362 GCF_010883055.1 Belonocnema kinseyi
ATTTTTTGCAAATTTTCTTTACATCTTGCATTTAACGTAGTTTTCCTTACATGAAGCATTTTATTAACGATGTCATCACACTCGTTTTTCTGTAATTTTCAGCGTTAACTGTATTTTTGCAAGATCTTGTATTAGTATTGTACTATTATATACTTCAATGTACTGCTGGATGAATTCCTTGTAGTTTAATTTATTTTCTGTGGCTTCCCTGCTGGAAGAAACCTATTGGATTTTCAATATTATGTTTTTTGTGCTTTTCAAAAAATTTGCATCAACTACTGTTTTTTAATATACTATTCAAATTTTTCCGATAACATATGTAGTGGTTTTTATTGAAGCCTATAATGTGGAGAAAAAAAATTTATCTGAAATTTTTTTTTCTCCAAATTTTTTTATCGAAATTTTTACAATAACAAATTTAGTTGTTTTAATTACAGCATATAACGCTGTAGGAAAAACAAATTGTCAAGACATTTTTTTTTACTTTTCGTATCGAAATATTTACAGTTACAACTGTAGCTGTTTTTTATTGAAGCCTGTAACTTTATTTGAGGGAAAAAATTTTTCAGAACGTTTTTTATTTTTTGAAAATTGTGCTATCGGAATATTTCACAATAACAAATATAGTTGTTTTTATTGAAGCCTATAACACTGGAAAAAAATCAATTTTTCAGGGCGAGCGGTCAAAGCCGACCTTACTGCCGCGACTTTTAGGAGAGGGTAGTCTCACGAAATAACGCTGGCCTATAAGCGTAATAAATCTTTAAACCTGGCTGAAAGAAGAATTTTTCTTATTAATTATTAAATCAATTGTGAAAAAAATTTATAGACTGAGCGAAGAGGGTCGTACTCGTTTTTCCAGCTTTTAAAATATCCTGTGAAGTTTCTAAATCTGTATCAGTAATAAACAATTCATAAGCAAGGTTAGAGAAACATTTTCATAAATTGAAACATAATCTTATAAGACCAAGAACTTATCAAACCGATACATGAACTTACTAGAAACTCATCGATTCTGTACAGGTATTTCAAACCCTGGAAGATCCTGCGCATGATCAAGAACTTAATGAGAACCGTTCGTGAATAGATAGGAATAATAATATTATCGAAATAGTTGGAGCAAGAAAAAGACAAGTTTCCCTCCGCGGTAGATACGAACACAATCAAGTTCGAGGAAAAAAGCAACTACGTTGTCGCTCTTTTCCTCCAACTTCAATCTGTTCGTCTTTAAACACTGAGAAACTTGGTACTGGAAAAATTACTAAATTAGGTTACAATCGAGGGACCAAGGCGATAATACGTATATTTTAATAAAGTAGTCGTAAGCAATGCTATTTTTATATGAAATTTTCCTATCGATATGACGCAGTCTTAGTATTTTTTATAGTAAAATCCTAGATAGGATAAATTAGTTGAGACATAATTAAATTATATAAAAAGAGTAGAAGTAATAAGTATCTAAAACAAAATAAAAGACTAAATTTGTAAGAGGAATTGCTATTGTGTGTAGGAATATGAATTGAACCATGACCCTTTCTATTTTTTGTATTATGGAGTAAGACAAATTCGGAAGATTGCTCTCGAATATTAGTAAGTTACTTAGTAAGCGAGCCTAGCGTCGGACCGAGTGCAGCCGAGCGTAAACGATATCAGCCGACCAAAGCAGCGGTGACCGCTGTGATTCCAGTGATCCTAGATCTGAAACCAGATGTGGTCCAATACTATGACAGGGCTATGTGCGTGTGAATATAGTAGGAGACGCTGTAAATGACTGAGTTGCGCGCGCAACCCATTTCTCCTCTTCTGAATTTGAAAACTCGAAGGTGCACGATTGCCGGTCGGAACACTTCGGCGGTTCTATTTATATCTCTATCTGCTTTGAAATAAAATGCAGAGATTGGGAATTTAATATTTCCAGATTTCGATGCTGGGCTAGCGATTCTCATGATTTAAATACTTCGCGCGCCTTCTTAATGCGTGTATTTTGAGGTTACTTTAATTCACGTATAAATTATAATTTATATAAATATTAATACTATTATACAATTAAAAATTTGTCATAAGGACAACCGCAGGATTTCGCCGGGAGCGGGTGCTGATCTGAATAATTGCACCCGCTTCCAGTGAAATCGCGGTAAAATTTCAGCCATAACCACGTCTCACAACCGTGAGATAGGTGGTTACAGTCTGTAAAGGAATC
>NC_046666.1:100040462-100043861 GCF_010883055.1 Belonocnema kinseyi
CTGTGGTAGAGTAGGCGTTCCGCTTACATAGCCCCTTTTACGGAGTAGTTCAGCATGGTTTCGCAGACGTTGCTGCGAAAAGTGCGATAGCTCAGGGTGTTTTTCGCACCACACAGCATGCAGCCGTGCCATATAACCCCGTTAGGGAGCCACGCTCGCATCGTAGCACTCTAGGAAGTCGTGATTCAGTCGCTCCGTCCACCCAAAGGTTGCGAGATCCCGCCGATCCATCGCATTGAATCCATTTTCATTGGCTCCCCCAGCTCTAGATTGGTCAACATTGTTGGCCGATACATTGTCGGGAGCCCTGCGCGTTCTGTTGTTTTGAACCGCACTTACTACAACTATGTTTGGTGTTGTCATTGTTGTTCCCACGAGAAGCTAGGGAAAGGGGTTCGTCCATCCTTGTAGAGCCCCGCATGCAAGGATAAGGCTGCGTACTCTGAGAGGTCGCCCGGTATCCCAGAGTCACCGTTCGGCACGGTTTTCACACCTCCGCTTGGGGGTTAATTGCTTCGGGACTACCCCTGGACAATTGTCCGCGACTGCCTATTTATTTTTGTAACCATATTCAGCAGAAACCCTTGGTACAGGGACCCTCTATCCGCAACCCGAGGACGCGTTCGGTGGCTTTGTTATAGGCCCTTCGGTTTGATTCTATAGGAATCAAAACCGAATATATATATATATATATATATTCTTTAAAAATGAAAATTCTAAAATGTTTAAAAAAGCTTCCAGGGGCCTTCCTACTCCCAGTGAAATAAGTTTATGTGCCCTTCTTCGATCCGGCAGCTCAATTATAGCCATACACGCCTTTTAATCAGGTCAATATTTCTTAATGAAATACTAGTTTCTTTTTCATCAGAATCATTTTTATAATAATTTTTTTTTAAATGCGAATTTCGAAAATCTGAAAGTTTTACTGGGTTGTGCTAGGCGTACAAAACAATTATTATCCTACATACTTTTTACTCAGGTCTATATTTTTTAATTAAATACTAGTTTCTTTTTCATCAGAATAATTTTTGAAATAACATTTTTTTAAAAATGCGAATTTCAAAAATGTGAAAGTTGTGCTGGGTTGTGCTACGTGTACAAAACAATTATTGGCCTATATACTTTTAATCAGGTCTATATTTTTTAATGAAATACTAGTTTCTTTTTCATCATAATAATTTTTTAAATACAATTTTTTTTTAACTTTCAGATTTTCAACATTCGCATTTAAAAAATAAAACTGATTTTAAAAATTATTCTGATGAAAAAAAAAACTATTATTTCATTGAAAAATATTGACCCGAGTAAAAAGTGTGTTACGCTATCATTGTTATGCAGGCCTAGCACAACCCAGCACAACTTTCAGATTTTCGAAATTGGCATTTAAAAGAAAATTTTATTTCGAAAATTATTCTGATGAAAAAGAAACTATTATTTCATTAAAAAATTTATCTGCAAAAATAGCGTTGCCAACTTCTTAGGAATGCACTCGACCTTCCCTCTTTGAAACATAATTTTGTTGTAACTGATTTTTATAATCGCGCGCCTGAAAACTAATGAGAGCGAGGGTTCCTACATGTTCTAGCCTTATTTTTCAAACGTCTTTGTTCTCTTCGATGACTTTTTAAAATCATAATATAGTTTAACTTTTTGTACCTCTAAAATTTGTTGCGTATTTTGTTTACATCTTGCATTTTACGTACTTTTCCTTATGTGAAGCATCTTATTAACGATTTTATTACCGTTGGTTTTCTGTATTATTCAGCGTATTAGTATTATACTATTATATACTTTAATGTACTGTTTGATGAATTCGTTGTTGTTTAGTTTATTTTCTATGGCTTCCCTGCTGGAAGAAGCAAATTAGATTTTCAATATTATGGTTTTTGTGCTTTTCAAAAAATTTCATCAAATATTTTTTTTTTAATTTACTATCCAAATTTTTCCGGTAACATATGTAGTGATTTTTCTTGAAGCCTATAACGTCGTGGGGAAAACAAAATTTCTCGGAAATTTTGTTTTCTCCAAATTTTGCAATCGAAATTTTTACAATAACAAATTTAGTTGTTTTTATTACAGCATATAACGCTGTGGAAAAAACAAAATGATCAAAGCATTTTTTTTCCTTTTCCTGTCGAAATGTTCACAGTGACAAATGTAGTTTTTTTTTTTTATTGAATCCTGTATCGTTTTTCGGGGCGAAACATTTTTCAGACTATTTTTTATTTTTTGAAAATTGTGCTACCGGAATATTTCACAATAACAAATTGAGAAGTTTTTATTGAAGGTCGTTATCGACCCGATAGTGGCGACTTTTAGGAGAGGGCAGTCTCGCGAAATAACGCTAGAAAAATTTTGTCGATAGTTTTATTAAAAAAAGCAAGACACAAACTATTGAAAGGTGTAAAAATGTCCATTTTATTTGGCGCACGTTTCTAAAACTGCATCAATAATGAACAATTCTGCGAACGGTCTAGAACTTAACCCATTCAGTCCCAAAACGAAGCAATATCTCTCTTACGTTTGAGCTTGAATAATTTTATAAAAAGGCCAAGAATTTATTGTAAAATACTCTTTTCCACTATTTTTGGGTATGCTCTACACGATACAATGGTTTGAAAACGGAAAATATTCATTTTCAATTAATAAGTAACAAATTTTTTAAAAAAATTTTTCTAAGCAGTTCTTTTCAATAAAAAAATAGAGGAGAAAGCAATTTTTACGTTTGCAAATATGCACACAAGTGCACAAAATGTCTGAAGTTTTCAAATCCGTTGAGTTTTTTTATCTATAATTTTTTGAACAAATTTGCGGCCAAAAAACGAAACCAAAAATTTTAAATTTCGTTTTATCAATATTTTTTGTGATTTTTTCGCTCAATTCATATAAATATTTAATTATTTGAGTAAAAAGGTATTTAAATAGTTTATTTTTTAACAAAATAAAAATATTTAGTGTTAAATAGGTAAAATCATAATATCAAGATTATAAAAAATCATTTTATTGCAATTTTACGTCATTTTCACATCAAAATCCAATTGAGTGAGGGAAATATCGCTTTGTCCAACGATTGAGTGATTTCCTGGTATTATTTTCATAAAACTGTAAGTTAATGTTTACTGATATACAATTTTACATCTCATATTCAATTATTGTAATCAATTGAAAATTGCTTAAAACCTTTTAAAATACTCTCAAGTATTTTGAAACCTACAAAACCTACACCCATTAAAGATTTTTACCATACTTTAAAATTGTTTTAAATTCAAATCTTCATTCAAGTCTTAAATTCAAGTCTAAATTCAAGTCTTCAAAATTTTAATTGTAGACTTAGAAGTTTATTTACAAAAAATTATTAATCAGAAATAAATTGAAAGCGTTCAAAATTCAAAAGTATGT
>NC_046666.1:100043961-100052969 GCF_010883055.1 Belonocnema kinseyi
TTTTATAGTTATATACAAAAATCGTTTTAGAAATAGTTAAACTTTAACTTGAGTAATTTCTATAAACACTTTAATTTAATACTTTAACAAATCTACAAACATTATAATTTTTAAGATTTTGAAATTTTTCTGTTTTCTAAATTTCAGTCTGAAATAATTTCATTTAGAGATTGCAAAATTGAAAAACGTACGTTTAAATTTTGAACGCTTTCAATTAATTCATGATTATTAGTTTTTTATAAATTAACTTTCAAGTTTACAATTCAAAATTTAAAGACATGAATCTCATCGAGTTGAAAATTATTCTTATTGAATAGTTGAAAATGTTTGAAAATTAGATTTCGAAAGCTGTGAAGTTTTATTGATCCCATTTTCAAAACTCTAATCTACAAACATTTCAATACTTAACGTTTCGGAACTTTTTTCTTTTTTTACATTTCAATCTGAAGCTTTACAAAATTTCAAGAGATTTCAAAAGATTTTTAAGGATTTTAAATATTTGAGAATTTTTTTAAAATATGTAAAGAAATCTTTAATTTGTTTTTATAATTTAAACGAATTTCAAAGAAATAAAAAAATTTTAGAGGCGTTATTCAAAAAAATTTAAAAGTACTTTAGAAATCTTTAAAAAAAGTTCTAGGTAATTCAAAAGATTTTAAAGGATTTGACAAATTTGAGAGAATTTTAAAAGATTGCAAGGTATTTTCAATTGATTATAGTATTTTAATACAAGATTTTTAAGAATTTGATATATTTTAAGGTATTTTTAAAATTTCAATATATTTTTAAGAGCTTTAAAAAAATTCGATAGATTTCAAATGATTTCAAAAGATTTTAAATATTTAAGGATATTTTAAAATATGTCAAGGAATTCTTAACTTATTTTTATTATTTTAAGAAATTTTAGAGAATTAAAAAAAATTAGAATGGTTATTTAAAAAAATTCAAAAGTACTTTAAAAATGTTTTAAAAAAAGTTAAAGGCGTGTCGAAATATTTTAAAGGAATTGCGATATTTAAGAGTATTTAAAAATGTTCCAAGGAATTTTTTATTGTTTACGTTAATTTAATATGAGATTTGTTTTAAAATATGCAATAAATTTAATATATTTGTGCATATTAACTGTTAATAATAGGGGTAATAGGCCCAGTTCGCCCCTGGATATTAATGATTTAATAGACAAAATTAGATATTAAAAAAATAAGATATATGTGTTCGTTCTTTATTATTGTAGTTAATTTTTTCAATTTCCAAGAATTTTGAGAGTCACTCAAAAAAAGACTGTTTAAGTTAACCGTCTGTAATTAAGTCTATTAATAAATATTACGAGTTTACCGCAACATCAATTTTGTGAATGGAAAGTTTCAATTAAGTAATTTCATTTCATGATCAAATGTTTTCCAACTGTTTCTAAACATTATTGATTCAAAAGAAAATTTTAATTTCAAATGGGTTTTCTAATATTATAGGAAATAACACTGTTCTTAAAACTTTTCTATCGTTATATAAAATTTGTAAACTTTTTCAAGCTTTGAAAGAGGTAAGAAAAATGAAATACATACATAATGGGCAAAAAACTTAGAATATCTTAATCTTTCAAATAATTGTGTTTTGATTTGAAAACACACGAAAGAAAATCTAGAAGGTTTTAGGACAATTAAAAGATTTTTTAGAAAAACTGAATGATTTGAAAAGATATTTCGAAGGTGTAGAAGTCTTGTAAAGGTTTTAAAGTAATTTAAAATTTGAAATTTTTTAGACAATTAAAAATTTTCTATTCATTTAAAAAAAAAAATTTTAACAATTTTATAAAATGTTGAGTATTTCGAAAAAATGTTAGAAGCTATTTAAGAATTATGAAAGGATGAAATTTTTTGGTAAGATTCCTCTGGAAGTTTCTACAAATCTCGAAGTTTTGAAGGTCATTGTAAAAATGTAATTTTTTATTACAAAAATTTTTTAGGAATTTCAGAATTTTTGAAGAGATTAACAATATTTAAAAACATGAATAGTTTTTCGGAAAATTATTTTTTAAATTATTTCTTCAAATCTTCTGAAAGTCCCAAATATCTTTTCAGCTGATTCTAATTTTTCCTAATATTTTGCGTGTCCTACAAAATAAATAAAAATGCATAAAAATTTTGTGCATTTTTTTCGGCACACGTGAAATTTTCAAAAATGTTTTTGAAATATCTCCGGAATCTTATGAAAATTATATTTATATAACTTTAAAAAGAAACAGTAAAGCGGTGATTCCTTCTTGTAAAAACTTTGAATGTGGTTTTACCTTTGTAACAAGCAAATAGTTATTCCAAATGTGTATTTTGTATTAAAAATGATTGCAATTGCAAAAAAAACATCATTTTTTAATTCTAAACTGAAGCTGAAATTAATAGCCCCATTTTTTTAAAAGATTTTTTTTCCTATTATGTAAAGGCTGAATGTAATAACTCAGTTATTAGTACATATACTAAATTAGGAAATGTGAAAAGTATTAAAAGTTAAAAGAATATTAGATATTTTTTCATTTAATTTGTTTTATTCAATTTATTTATTTAATTAAAGTTCAACTAAATACTATCTAATTAGATTATATAATAAGTGTTCAAGAAAGCGGTTTTAAAGAGCTACTCATCTATTTATATTGCATTTGTTTGGCGGGGAAATACATTTCTCGGAAACTGTCCGCCAGTTCTGGGAACTGGAGGTGCTAAGAATCTGCAAGAATCGAAGATTCCCCTTCGCCCTATCAATATCATTTCAACCAATTGGGCGAATTCAGAACAAAATCACACTTTGCGGACTATTCTAATTTAATAATTTTAAATTGTCTGAAATATATAAAAAATTATATCGAATTATATGAATCTAGGAAATATTGTATATAAAAATTTTAAAAAAAGATCAAACAACCACTGCATGATCCTACTATCAGCAACCGTCAACTAAAAATGACACCAGCTCTCAGAATATACGCGATAAATCACACCTATGGCCACGTCTCACCACCGTGAACTGCTTGGTATATAGTATTTATTTTTCTCGGAAATTTTTAAGTGTTGATACTTTTGTTTTACCGGATTCTCGAGTCGACGAATTTTTTATATGTTTTAAATATTTTCAAAATATTTTCAAAGTATTTTAAAATTAAAAAAAATTTTTTTTTTTAATTAAAAAAAAAACTTTCCCCGGAATCTTAACCCAAAAATTGTTAATTTCTTAAAACCTTTACATATTCTAAAAAGAATAAAAAATTTTATTTCAAAATATTCAAAAATGTAAATTATCTTTTATCTCTTAAAAGTCATCTCAATATTAAAATGATTTGTTAAAGTTTCAAAATTATTTTTTTAATAAATTCTAATTTTTCCTATTTTTTTAATTGTACAAAATTATAAAAATTACCTTAAAAATTTCCAGATTTTTTGAAAAAAAATTTTTGAAATATTTTAAAAAGTTGTAGAATATTCGCTCAAAATTATTTGTGGATAAATTGATAATTTTCTTTGAAAATCTTGAAATGTTTTTAAAAATTCTCTTTAAATTAACTTTAAAAATAAAAAATTGTAAATTTTCTAAGGAAACTGAAGAAAACTTTTTTATCCTTTTCAAATCTTTCAAAATTCTTAACAAGATTTTTCTTTCCAAATCTCAAAAAATCTATTTTTCGCTCAAAATTTATCGGCCTCACAGCAAATAACAAACAAAAAACATCCAATAAAATCATATTCATGCAGAATGTAATCAGTCAAGTTTTCGAACAAATTTAAAATCTTTTTGACAATTTTGAAAGGTAATGAAAGAATATTCTTCAGATTCATATGAAAATTTAAAAGGATTTTTTTTAAAAATAAGTTGTTAGATAAAATTTTAAAAGATTTCTAAAAATGCTGGGAAAAAATCCAAAATATCTTCGGCAATTTTTTAATTTTTAAAGACGTAAAAATTTTAAGACAAATTTGGGCGTTGCAGAATAAATATTCTATAAAAAAAGAATTCTTAACTATGAAGATTAATTTTAAACCAATAAAAAATAAATAGAATATTTAAAGTTTGAACTAGAAATTTTTACTTGTTGAATACTTCAATTTTAAATTAAAAATATTAAATGAAAAAATTAATTTTTAACCAAATATTGGAATTTTCAATAAAGAAAGGAATCTCCATACAAGCTTTATTGTCTACCAAAAAAGAACGAATTAAAAAAATTTTCCATTTTTCCATTTTTACACACGCATGGTTCCACTGTCAGCAACCGTCATTTAAAAATGACACCAGCCCAACCATATACGTGATAAATCATATTTACTTTTTCGGAAATTTCTGAGTGTTGATACTTTTGTTTACCGGATTCTTGAGCCGAAGCCTGAAATAGAATCCAAAACGTTATTTCAAAATCTTCAGAAATATAAATTTTCTTTTATCTTCTAAAAATCTTCTCAATATTAAAATTTTCCAGAATCTTTTTTAGCAATTTCTTGAAATGTTTTTAAAAAGTTGTAGAATATTCTCTTAAATTAATTTCTGATAATTTTGACATATTTTCTTTAAAAATCTTGGAATCTCTTTAAGTATTTTCTTCAAATGAACTTTAAAAATAAGAAGAATGTTACATTTTTTTAGGAAACTTAAGAAAACTTTTGTATAATATTCAAATCTTTCAAAATTCTTAAAAAGCTTTTTCTTTCGAAATATTAAAAAATCTATATTTCGCTCAACATTTGTCGGCATCTCAGCAAATAACAAACTGAAAACATCCACTAAAATCATATTCATACAAAAAATTTGAAACGATGTCTTGTTTTTTAAAATAAATTTTTAGAGAACATTTAAAAAGATTTCTAAAAATGCTGAGAAAGAATCCATAATATCTTCAGCAATTTAAAAATTTTTTAGGATGTAAAAATTGAAAGAAAAATTTGGGCGTTGAAGTGATTAAAAATATTTTAGAAGTTTAAAAGATTTCCTAATATTTATAAAATATTTATAAAACGACGAATTTTCAAAAAATAGTTAAATATTCTATAAAAAAAAGTATCTTCCAATTAAAAAAACCTCTCATTATTTGCAAGATTACATGATTTTTGCACTTTTTCCACAACATTTAAAAAATGCAATGACCCCGCCAAGTCTTCCAGGTTTTGTGTAAAAGAAATAAATAACTTACGTTATGTCTCATTTGTGTTCTAAATCAACATTCATACCTTTCGTAACACAAAAGTTATAATTAGCCTTTCGACTAAATTGTACTTTAATCAATTTTTCCAATTTCACTACACAAAAAAAAACTTTAAACAAATTATTGAAAAAAAATCGGTTATGAAAGATTTTGAATTACATGCTCAGAAACTTTTTTTAAACTTTGAAAGGTTTCAAGAGAATGAAACAATATTCTTAAGATTAATACGAAAATTTGAAAGGTTTTTTTTTTATTTTAATTTTTTTATAAAATTTTTTTTAACATTTCTGTAAATTCCACGAGAAATCGGAATATTTAATACAAGTTTTTAAATTTTTAAAATATTTTTTAAAATTTGAAGAAAAATTTATTTCCATCTTTTACCATAAAAAGACAAAGAATTTTTAACCTAGAAAATTAATTTTCTGATAAAAAACAACAATTTTTAAATTGTCAACCAAATAGATGAATTTGTTACTGAAAAAGATCAATTTTGAACAATAATTAAAATAGTTGCATTTTCAATTCAAAATCAACAAATTTCCAAAAAGAATTAAATTTTTAATGAAAAAGATGATTTTTTAACCGAGAAGATAAATTTTCTACCAACAAAAACAGTGAATTCAAAAAATATATAGTAATCTTTAAACACCAAATAAGTATTAATTTTCAATAAAAATGTTTGTTATTTTCCACCATATTTGATTTTTTTATCGTTATGTACTAAAAGAATGATTAAAATTTTAATTAATAGGCTTTTAAATTAATCTTTGAATACCAAAAAAACAGTAATTTTTTCAAAATGTCTTCTCTATCGACATTGTCAAACTGGAAAAATGCCGCCCTGTTTGACCGCTCAAGGAGAACCGTCTATCATATACATGGACATAGGAAACACGGGACTAGACATGACATCCTAACTTGGCGAGCGGGGTCGAATCCACGGGAGGGGGGAAAATTCCATAAGTGGGGAGAGCCACCATCTTACGATGTGCCATTCGATTATGCGCAAGAGCATTTTTGCTGACAAATTGTGCATGAGTAATTGGGGGGCGCTTTATTTTAGTTCGCAAAAGCCTCAGATAATAGGTGGCGCTGGGGAAAATCGTTCGAAATTAAATACATGGGATCGCCTATTTTCCACCTCATCTCTGCCAATACATTTTCAAACTAAAGCACTGTATGCAATTCTTGGCACCCCCCTGCCATGAATTGGATTGTATGTTCTTGCAATGATTTCTGTTCTTGGCAATCGGAAAAAGTATGGTTATGTTCGTTTGTTGTTGTGTAAAATTCAGAATCAAAGACCAAATTAAAGGTAATAACAATATTTTAAAGTAAATTACTAAAGCGTTACCTAAAAGAATTAAGTAAGTAATTATATTTAGTGATATATGTTATTCAGAAATAAGAGTAAATTTGCAATTTAGCGATGTAGATTTAACCATAAATCAGTGTAATGTATACATCACTCACAACTAGTCTATCCAACAAAATTACTGCCTGATTTACGTATAGAAAAAGAATCTCGGTTAAAATTTTTAACACTTATGAAAATGTGTTACATAATAATAAGGCTGATTGAAATAGATTAGAGAGAAAAGAAGTGTTTTGTAACCAGTTTTCAGGTTAGCATGAAAGCCTAAGAAGATAGAAATAGAAAAAAGTTAGGAACCAAAAAGACTATGAACTAAAAAATATCAATTTTCAAATATTAACGATCTTCCCTTACGAAAATACACCGTTCGGAAACCGTTGAAAGGGACTATTCGGCTACCGTTGAAAATGACCACTGGTTTCTCAACGGTCTTTTCGCGCGGCGGCTGGCCACTAAGACCTTTTCTACTGATGCCAATTATGAAAATTTTCCTGGAAGGTGAGAGCGCAGAGGGAAGGTTCTCTCTACGGTGAGAGCCACTGTTGCGGGAATGAATGGTTCTGAAGTCCAGTAGATGGTGACAGACTTGTCGAAATAACGAAAGTATGAACTCTTCGTATTTTCGACCCTCTCTCTTTTCTTTCCTTATAGTAATTTTTCACATCCAACTTCTTATTATTTTTAATAATTTTTATACAGAAAAAAAGTCAATTGCAGAATTAATTTTTCCTTTCAATTGCCATATAACTTTCGAAAAAATAGCATTTTTTATTCGTTTTCCCCTACAGGCCACAATTTTAGAGGTTTATAAGTATCCTCGATCGCATTTGTTTTATCTTGCTGACCATAATTGTCTTGAATAGTGATATCAACTCCTGCTGTTTATATTCATTTAAGATGGTGCATTTATTAACATTTACGATTCCTAGTATGAACTGTACTATGGATTAGTTATATCATAATACATGTTAGCACTAAAGTATCGCAATGCTTGATGCGACTGATCATAAATTTCTAGCTTTCCATATCCTCACCATTCAACCATGCATAAAAATAAGTGAATAACTGTTTCATTCTCAAGTAATTAAAAAAAGCGCTAAGAGTGATTTCACGTATACAGATATAAAAATGGCTAATAATATTAAATAAATTAATATTTTTATTAATAAAATATATTATAATACTAAACATAATGTATTTCTAATACATTAAAAAAGGCCCCTATTTAAAAATAATTTGGGTATTTTTTGAAAGCTAGGACAGTCTTTGATTTTTACTTTACATATGAGCTCCCTTACACTTTTCCAAGAGATAGGCCATTTTTAACTTTAAAAAGGGATATGAACAGTTTATTTTTCAACGTTTACATATTTGTCTATCTTGTTGCGCAGCTGAGGTTCAAATAATTTTTTACATAAATATCTTAATTAATGAAAAAACGTGAAAAACAATTATTACCTATTTCAAGTAATAATGCAGGCATACAAAGATTTTATATCAAAAACCTGCCATAGTATTTCTAAAGGATTTTGGTTAGTTAGTTTTTGCTATTTTTTGGATTTTTATTTTTTATTTCACCCATATTTTAACATATTGGTTTAACCCATTAGCACCTCAAAGCTACCTCCAATTTTTTACAGAAGAAAACATTAACCTATCATTAATTTTCAAACGTTTTCAGTATTTCCCACCATAATCTGATCAACTGTATGATGTCCGCGTGGTCTTTAATAAGTTAAGACATTGATAAAATAAAAATTCAATGTATTATATTTCAGCGAAAAGAATATATATTTGAGCAAACTCAACGGCATTTGATAAGTAAGGACTTATAATTTCAGGTTCTCTCAATCGCGATTTGAAACAAATATCCTTATGGTGTTTCAGCGCATCAAAATCCTTCGGAAGTACTATAGCAGGTTTCTGATATACAAAATGAGCAACTATTTATACACCTGTGCGATTTGTTGTGTGATTTACTTAAAAAATGGACAGAATTAAAACAAAGAAAGAATACTAAAACGCATGCAATCTGTCGTTTGCCTGGCCAAACAGTCACTAATAAAAATTAACAAGACATTGTTAGTTCTAGGAACATTTTTTATAGATTTAAAATGATTTAACTATTAATTCTTTTAATTTAAAACATAATCATTTACCATCTATAAAGATTATAAAGAAATTGAGTTTCACAAACACAGAATTAAAAATTCATAAAATTTAAACTGTACTATTTTAAAAAATGGACTACAGTTGCTCTTACATATTACTCACTTTTTAACTAAAAAATCCTTGACTTTTATGTCTGTAAATTTAAAAATATTCTTCGATTAGTCTGATGCAGTGTACATATTAATACGAGGGTGGATTGATAAGTTTCCGGCCTGACCAAGAGATGGCGCCACTAGGCCTACCTTGAGGTGGCGTTCTATAGTACCATCCTTAGATAGC
>NC_046666.1:100053069-100054146 GCF_010883055.1 Belonocnema kinseyi
TGTTGAAAATCAATAATTTTTAGTTGAAAATTTATCTCTTTTATTTACATTTCGTCTTTTTGGTCCAAGAATGCAACTACTTGGTTGAAAATTAGTTTCTTTTTAATTTATCTTTTTAACTGAAAGTGTAACTATCCAATTTTTTGTTGAAAATTAATCTTTTTTAGTTCAAAATTTATGTATTTTACTGAACATTCTTTTTTTTTCGTTAAAAATTCGACAACTTTCTTGAAAGGTTCTGGTTTTTCATGGGAAAGTCTTTTTTTTTTTTTATTAAAATTCGACTCTTGATGAAACTTCGTCTTTTTGGTAAAAAATTTCTTATCTCTTGTTTAAATTTCGTCTTTTTAGTTTAAAAATGAAACTATTTGGTTGTGATTTCATTTTTTCTGTTGAACATGTATTTTTCAACTGAAAATTTAACTATTTTGTGAAAAATTGGTTCTTTTTGTTGGTTACAATTTTTAGTTTTTCCATTTTAGTTTTCAAATTTATATTTTTTAGTTGAAATTTCAACTATCTTTGCTTGAAAGTTCAACTATTTTCGTAACAAATTTAAACTAAACTACTTTATTTTACTTGAAAATCTTTTGGGTTTAAAATTAAACTATTTGTGTTAAAGGTTATAATTTTTTTTAAATTTATTTACTATAGTTAAATATTTATAATTGTAGTTGGAAAGGAGGAGGGTCAATAAGGCCGGTTTTTGGGCCATTTACAGGTTGGCCTCAAACATGTTTTATTTTATTCATCTAACTAGGTCTCATAACCCCTTAAAAGGATTTTTCCTGAGAGTGATCTGATTTCAAGAAATAGTCATTTTAAGTATTAATTTATTGTTATTAATTTATTATTTTTAAGTTATTTTTTTTAAGAAACATTTACTGCCGGTCTTAGCCACTTTGACGCCCTTGGGCAAAGAGGAGTGAGATTAAAATCAACCAAAATCAGTGGAATAGGAAACAAAACGATATCGTTCATGTGCGACTGCCGCTTCGCTACGTTCAACTGTTTTTCCCCTCCACATGGTATTCGCGTTTGTTGCCGATGCTTTTAGCTATATTCTCCTTCATTCTT
>NC_046666.1:100054246-100056054 GCF_010883055.1 Belonocnema kinseyi
ACGAACTTAAAAATGACTATATCTTGAAATCAGATTACTCTCAGGAAAAATCCTTTTAAGGGGTTATGAGACCTAGTTAGATGAATAAAATAAAACATGTTTCAGGCCAATCTGTAGATGGCCCAAAAACCGGCCTTGTTGACCCTCCTCCTTTATCTTATTTGGATGAATTTAACTGTTTTATATATTTTTTAGTCTTTGAATTGAAATATCAAATATTACATTTTCCGTTGAAATCTTTTTTTTTGTTAGCAATATAACTATTTATTTAAAGCTGAACTTTTTCGTTGAAATTTTGATGTGAAAAATTTGAAATTTTGTTTCAAGAAGATCACGGGGAATGGCATTAATTCATTATTTTCCTAGAAAATTTGAATAGCCTCGGTAATCTGCACCTAAACGCAAAAACGTTCATAAATGGGTAGGTGCAGGTAGATGGTTTATTGGCAAAAATTGAAAGCTTAGGTTTTAAAGTTTCAAGAAGCAATAAGACTATAAAATGTGCTGTTTTCGAAAATTTATGCCTACGATTTTTGAAAAGGGTCTTTTGTCGACAATGTTTGAAGGTAATCCTTTTATTACTTAAGCTCTACCAGCTGTATGCAAAACTCATTATGGGTAAACCAACTTACCTTTTTCAAAATCTGTTCCGTTTATGACTTGATCCTTTTATGAACTTGTTTTTGTTACTTCCATTGCATATATAATACGTACATACATCTTCGTTGAAAATTCGTCTTTTCTGGTTTGAAAAATAGTGCCTTTTGGTAAAAATTCATCTTGTTGGTATAAAATGTAATTATTTGATGGTAAGTTTACTTACTTCATGGAAAGCTTAACTTTTAATTAAAAATGTAAATAACTGTCTTTTTCATTAGATTTCACTGCTTTTGATTCAAATTAATAATCTTTTCTTGCTTAAAAGATCAATTAAATTACATTCAGAACTCATCCGTTTTTCGCTGAAAATTCAACTACTTATTTGAAAGTTGAACTCCTGTGTTGAGTGATAAAAACCAGTAAGATTTTAGATCATTCCATCGTCGAACGTTATTATTGAATGAAACAGGGTCGAGATGAAAGCAATACGGATCCAAAAAAGTGGAATTTTAAGTTAAAAAAATAAATTACCATTCAAAAACAAAACAAATTTTAAAGTAAAAAAGACAAAATTTAAACTTTATATAGGGTAGTTCATTTTTCAGTCAAGACATTTAATTTTCACTCGAAAAAAATTGAAATGAAAAGAGTAATTTTTCACGAAAAAAAAAACAAACCAAAAATACGAACTTTCAACACAATACGTGGATTGCTCCAAATATTTTTTAAGATAATATATGTTTGATGATATTTGGTAAAATATAACAATTTATATTTTCATGACCAAATTAGATCAATAAATTTTAAATTTTGGAAAACCAAGCACAACTAATTCATTATTTCCATTCAAATAGCTTGGGATTAAGTTGAATGTCCAAATTAGCCACAAAGGTCTCAAACTATTTTAATTTAGAAACTGATTTTTTCCACTGCCGAAAATGTTGGATTTGTTTATCTAAACTGGCCATAAAAATCCCCATTGTTATATTTCACTAATTATTATCGGAGATATATTATTGTAGTAAGAATTGCATCAATCTTAACTTTTAAATTATTTTTGTGATTAAACGTAATTCTTATACGAGGGTGGATTGATAAGTTTCCGGCCTGACCAAGAAAAACAACGTTTTTAAGAATTTTTTTTTTATTTATCAACATAATCTCCTCCAAGGCTGATACATTTCTCATAGCGGTGTTCTAGTCTAGTA
>NC_046666.1:100056154-100061063 GCF_010883055.1 Belonocnema kinseyi
AAGAAACTAATTTTCAACCAAGTAGTTGCATTCTTGGACCAAAAAGACGAAATGTAAATAAAAGAGATAAATTTTCAACTAAAAATTATTGATTTTCAACAAAATTGTTATATTTTCCACCGAACAGTTGCATTTCTAAATAAAAAAGACGAAATTTAAGTAAAATATACGAATTTTTAAACCAAAAAGATGAAATTTCACCTACGGTTGAATTTTAAACCAAAAATGAAATACTAAAGTTTTCAATCAAAAGAATTATCAACAACAACTGAAAAGTGATTTTTTAACCAACCATTGCATTTGTAACCGAAGAAGATCAAATTGCTATCAAAAAGAGAGGAGTTCTGAATAAAAAAAAAATTCTATAAAATACGTCCATTTTTAAGTAAAAAAGATTAATTTTCATTCAAAAGTGGAATAGGTGAATGTAATTTTATCATTTGAAGATGTCTTTCATTTTCGTGAAAATGCACATTTTTATTGAAAATTTACGTTTTTATTGAGAAACCCGGCCATTATTCTTAAAAGTATATTTAAAACGATTTAAACAGATTTATAAAATTGTCAACAAAATAATCTAGAAGAAGATTTTCATGAATTTTTTTAATTTTTCAGGTTTCATTAAAAATTGTAGGGAAAAATTTAATCATTTTAAGAGATATTTAGAAGTTTTGAAAGATTTTTAAGAATAATTTAAAACTTGAAAAGACTCTAAATAATTGAAAATAAAATTATATCATACAAAAAATGTATTAAGATTTATATGAAAATTACAAATAGTTTTTATCTTCGAAATTATTTTAAAATAATATTAGGAGATTTCAAAAGATTTCTAAAATTGTAAAAAAAATGGAACATTTCAAGGCATTTTTTTATTTTGCAGGATTTATTAAAAGTTTAAAATTAAACAAAAATTAAAAAATAATAATTTAACACTCTAATAAATTTCAAAAAAATTAAACTAACATATAGATTTTTGAAGATTTTAAAATAAATTTTGAAGCTATTTAAGGGTTTTTAGTTTGAAGATAATGAAAAATTTTTCTTAATATTTCTGGGCAAATTTTACATGATTTTTTAATTGTTTGAAAATTTAAGTTTTACAGAACAGTTAAAAATTGTTTAAAACAAAACAAAATAGTTTTGAAAAATATATAAAACATGAGAATTTTTTAATTTATAAAATAATCGATTATGTTTAGAAGAAGTGATATCGGTTTTATAGTTTTATATCGGTTTTTATATATCAAATTTAGTATGGTTAATTCGAGCTTAAACATTTGTAGGGGTATTTTTTACCCATAGTGCCAGTTAAGGGTAAAATCATTTTTTTAACCTTTTAAGATAATAAAGAATATGCTTCAGATTCCTAGGAAGATTTAAACGATTTTACTGTTAAAAAAATAATTTGAAAGGAATATTTAAAAAGATTTCCTGTTTATCTATATATTAGTCGGTTTTTGAATTTTCCTGTATATTATTTTTAATACATAAAATACTAATTTCCAATAATTATAATAATATGTTTTCATAAATTGTTTAAACAATTTGCTATACATTTTAGCAATTTTTGCTTAGAATAGATTTACAAAGTCGCAGTTTTTCAGAGTTTTTAAACTCTTTTTCAATTTTTCAATTAAATCAAGGACATAATTAATGAAATTCAATATAAATAATTGTTTAAACAATGTATTATAATCTTTAATAATATTCTCTTGAAAGAATGTTAGAAGGATGCATTTTTTTTAATTTTGCACTTTTTGTGGATTTTTCGTTAAAGTGACGTAATCATGATTTAAAGTTTAGAAACATAATTGTTTAAACAATGTCATTATTACTTTCAATAACAAGCATTCAAATAATGCTAGAAAATTTCGGTACGTCTTAAATTTTCGTTTTTTTCTTCTATTTTTCATCTAGAATGTAGTAGTAATCAGTAAAACTTAATACAAGTAATTATTGAAACAATTTTTTATTTTTTAGCGATTTTCTTCAGAATATATAAAGAAAATCACGGGTTTTTTTTCCGAATTTGTTTAACTTATTTTCAAAATTTCGTTCCGATCAAGGCAATAATCTTTTCAATGAAATAGAAATAATTATTTTAACAATTTATTATCATCTATAACAATATTATCTAAAAAGAATGCTGGAAGGTTGCAGTTTTTCTTAAATCTTCGACTTCTTGTCAAATTTTTACTTACAACTTAGAGCACGGTAAAAATTAATAACATTCAACTAAAATAATTGTTTCAAAAAATGTATTAATGTTTATAACTATCTTCTCAGCAATAACTTCTTGAAAGTTGTGGTTTTTTCTGACATTCTTTATTTTCCTATGCCCTTTATTTATAAACAAATAATGACTAAACAATATAATACAGAGCATTCTTTTATCAATGAATAATATATTTATCAGTTGTTCGGAACTAAATTTAAGGAAAAGTTAAAAATTTAAGAAAAACCCGCAGCTTACGAAAGCATTATTCTAAGTCTTCTAAGAAGTTGGCGGATATACCTGAACTCATAGAACCATTCAATTTATTGTCCCTGTTTACATTAATATTTTTTTTTTTAATTTAACTAAAATAATCATATTTTTTTAGATTTTCGGGAAAGGGAGTTTACTTTCACGGTTAACCCATGTACTGTAAAACAAGTCTTGGCAATGAGTAGATCAGTAGAGTCGACTAGAAAGCATAAACTTACGATACGGCCAGTAAAATGGCATTCTTTAAACATGTGGAATTACAATCGAAAATCGGAATGTAATGATGCGACGCTATAATATGTACATGTGCAAACACAGGGCTTGCAAAATTGTCACGTATTACGCTGGTCATTTTTTAATTTTTCCATTTTGTATAATCTATAATCTCTTAGCAATTTAACTATGGGGCAGAAATCTAGATACCGAAGTAGAGCATCTGTAGATATTAAAAAGAAGATTTTAACTGACAATATCCAAGATATTAAAGGGTAGAATCTAAGATATTCAAGAAATATTTTTTAATTGTGCAAAAATTACCTGTAAAGCATGCCATTTTCTATAAAATGCAAAAGAATGTTAATATCGTAGTCCTCTATTTTGAAAATCCGAATCCTCAAACATTCGCCTTTTTGCATAATTATGCGATTTTTGCGTTAAACAGATAACACAATGTTCAAGGCTAATATGGAAGATGCCTGTAGCTGAGACCTTGTTTTCTTGAGAAGATTATAAAATATCCAAAAATATTTAATCCATTTTCCACCAAAACTTATAGTGCAATAGATATCTGAAAAACCACAATACACACGATGAAAGCCCAAGATACAGACAAAATCTGTTGTCGCCACGCCACACATCAGCGACCTTGCTCCGATAAAATTTAGCTTTTTTAATATCTTGGATATTAACTGTTAATATCACATATTTTATACTTTTAATATAAACAGATATTGCCCTTTAATATTTTGTATGTTGAATAAAAGATATTAGATAGTATGCCGGAATATCTATATATTATGGTTAAATATCAGTGTTTTTAATATCTGCTTGTCAATATCTCTTTTTCTCCGTGTAGGGGTAGCCGCCGCTCCTCTGCCCCTCGAACAATGGACGCCACTGTATATCCCTAGCCTAGAGAAATTGTAGAAAAATGATCCACCAAATATAAATAAAATCCATCCTAGTATATTATTGAATATACAATATGCAAAAATTAAAAAATTTCCAGCGTAATACGTCGTAATTTTAAAAGCCACTGTGTTTACACATGCACATATTATAGCGTCGCATTATTACATTTCGATTTTCGATAGTAATTCCACATGTTTAAAGAATGCCATTTTACCCGTCGTTTCGTACGTTTATGCTTTATAGTCGACTCTACTCATTGCCAAAACTTTTTTTACAGTACATGGGTTAAGCATGAAAGTAAGCTCCCTTCACTGAAAATCTTATATATACATATGTATATATATAGAGAGAGAAATCAGTGGTGTAGTTAGGAGGGGGGACTGTGAGCGATCAAGTCCCCCTCCCCCAGAAGTCTCGCATCTGTCATAAACTGTAAAACTTCATTCTATTTACAACAACTTGTGTCTACCAAACAAAAGTTCTGACCGCTCTGTTGTTTGGCACAAATGCTAATGAGAAATAGGGATTATATAGAGTATAGACATAATAAACAGGTTCCATTCATCACGATAACTCAGTGGGTCGACAAAATTTTTCCTGCATTTTCAGGTATGGTCAGACTCCACCCGACTTAATTTTTTCTACTACTTTTCGGTCTATTCATGTACCCTAGTTTCAGTGAGCTTACTCCAGCAAGTGTCTTTTGTCCACAGGCATGTCAAAGTAAAGAAATTTTTTAATTTTTAATTTTTCAGCTAGAGATTTGAAAACAGGATTATCTGCATCTACAATTTTTCCGATTCCAATGATATATTACTTTCCTAGAAAAGTTGTAAATTTGAATGAGTTTAATATCAAGAAACATCAGCTTTACAGTCAATTTAATACTAAATACTTCTCAAATTTGTAATTTTTATAGACAAATTACATGTATTTTCAATCGGAGGGGTGATCTGGCCAAACTCGCAGACACTACCCTGAAAGTAGGTCGTAGGGCAGCCAGGGCGGGTAGTCGTCATTTCCTCCACGGCTACCTGCGTATCCTTACCCTTCTAGTGTACAGCGACACTGCCCCTCACTGGATTCGAAGTTGCTCCAGGCCCTCGATGGTACTAGTCCGTGGGCTCACAACGTAAATGGGAACGTGATACGGATAAGGCCAATTTTCACATGAGATGTTCGTCCGATGATGAGGAACGTAAAAATGGGTGCCTGGCATGTGTGAGTGGATGCGTTTACCTGTGGCGACCTGTCAAAGGTGCGAATTTTTGGCAGTTAACTAACGTG
>NC_046666.1:100061163-100062264 GCF_010883055.1 Belonocnema kinseyi
TAATATTTTTACTACAGGGCAATTTTCAAGAGAGTGCAATGTTTTCTGACAACTTTAAAAAAATGTTTAAAAAAATTTTACTACTACATTGTAATTTTTTTTCATCAATGCTGTATTTCGTTAAAAGACATAGTTTTGTTAATACTGAATGCTTTTCTCAATAGTTATTAATAAAATAAAATTAAATTTAAATTTTAAGTTTATGGAATGTACATAATTTAAAAACTGAGATATTAACCACAGAATGACACTTCCAATTGTGAAACTGCGTACCTACAAGACATTATGTACTTTTCATAGATAGATTGATTAAAACTCACTGATAAGGGTCACTATTGTGGGCCGAAACGTGTGAAACAACTTAATTAATATCATATCACCTCACCCTAAAGCTCACTACAATTGAAAAGTGGATCAAGAGCGAAAAGTTTTAGAAAAAACTGGAACATACGAGAATCACTGTAAGAGAATGTTGTTATAAATAATAATAATAACTTGTTAAAACACATACTTTTGTTAACATGAATCAATGATTAATCCACCATAACTTAAAAGTGGAAAATTGTATTTGTTGTTTTTATTTATTTATTATTTATAATTGTATTGTATGTATAATTGACCAAAAGTGGAAAATTGTACAATTTTTCGTCCATAAAATGTTCATATATTATATTTATACATTATTAATTTGAAAATAATCTAATTTAATATATTTAAATAGTTTTCTTGAACATATTCATATTAGTCCGGGAGCTGGGTATGTCCCCATATGCATTCAAGAGGCAAAAGGTAAAAACTAGTTAATCTTATGTATTTTGACCCGCTGAATCCAATGGTACCGGTTAATTTTACGAGAAGTGGATAGGTTTTGTTTAAAACGCAATTGTTTAAACAAATAGGAAAAAATGGTTTTTCTTTATGGGACAAATTTTTTTTAGTAAATATGGACAATTCTAAGCATAAAAGTTCTCTTGCAACTTTTTTGTAAAATGCATATTTAAAAGTTATAAATTTTCAAAGTTCAAAATTTGACGTTTTTTGCAAACTTTGAGTATCGATTATTCTTGACGTATTGAATATTTTTCGAAAATTGAAGAAGCA
>NC_046666.1:100062364-100065417 GCF_010883055.1 Belonocnema kinseyi
GTGTATCATCTAAGCACGCATCATGGAGAGTACAGCACTTGAGCGCGTGGCTAGAAATTTGACATGGACGTTGGCTGGTCACTGTCCCGCGCGCGGGCCCCCGAAACAAGCTACCGACCGTCCATGCGTCGAGGCGAGTGGCGCTTCGATCGCGCAGCAACCAGAGAGCCCATTCCCCTTTCCGTGCACACACGAAATGAAAAATAAACTAAATGACAAAAGTTGTGATTAGAATGTGTCCACGAAGCTGGCAGATTTTTTATTCTCTTGGCTTTTTTTCATATCGTACGTTATTTGGCCTAAAATGTTCATTTTCGTGTGTTTTTTCGAATTTTGTAAATGCTATAACTCTGGTAATTTTTAATATTACGAAAAAAGTCATTGGGATAAATTGTTCGAATTTTTGTATACTATGAATAATCGTACAGAGAATTTTTGAAAAAGTGGTCTCAAAAATATTCAAAATGTGCCCACTTTTTGAATTTGTATCCAAAATGGCTGGCTAACGAACTTGACCTTTAGTTTAGGACACTAAACGAGTATGACAAAGGCCAATCTAATAGATTACTTTTTTCAAATTTATTGTGTTCATATACAGACAGACAGACATACATACGGACAAATCCGTAAAAACCTGTTTTTCGGATTCAGGGAGCTCAAAACGTGGACATTTGACAAAAACTGGGAGGTCAAATTTTACACAAATCTAATACCTTCTCTGATGAGAATGTAAAAAGACGAATTGCCAACGAAATAGTTGGATTTTTAGACTAAAAAAGATTATAAAATAATTTTTAATATAAAAAGCGAATTTATTATAAAAAAGTTAAATTATTTGCTAAATAGTTGAATTTTCAACCAAAAAGATGAATTTTTCACAAAAGAGTTGAAGTTTTAACCCAAAAATATGAATTTTCAACTAAAAAGTTAAATTTTTTAACTAAAAGTTCAATTTCTACCAAATGTTCATCCCAAATGTATAATTTATTCTAAAATATAATAAATTCTCATGCTTAACAAGCGCAAACAACTGTTTAAACAAATAATAATTAATTAAACAACTCAAAATTAGTGAAACAGTACAGGAAACATTTAATGAAAATAGTTTATGCTGGGAAATTTCCAAGCAATACCGTGTTTAGCATGAATTTGACATAAAACTGCTATTTTGCATTTTTAAGAGCCCAAACAGTGAAAACTTTGAATTTGAACAATAAACAGTGTCTCTTAATTGCTGTTCCACCATAAAACTATTGGTCGCAAGCAAAGCTTAGGACTGGGATGGGATGAAAATTCTTTTGTGAGGAACTATGGTTAATAAAATGCAACTGGCATGAAAGGGACGGCGCAGAAAGAGGGTAATTTAGTTTATCTTTATGGGTCAGGGAATTCCCGACCCTTTACAGATTAAGTATTTGGCAAATGCCCGACTCGCATTATGAACTACTAAGGGGGCGGTTTCCATTTGATCGCCGCCTACCTGCTCGGGCGGGCAGATGACAATTCCGCCACAGCTACCTGTGTACCGTTCCCCCACTACGCGGCGTCTACTGACCCTGTCGAGCTGCTGCCAGTGAGCTTGGTCAGCGGGGATCATTTGTTCCTAATGAGGCCTAAAATATGGAATATAAAATTTCTTAAATTTCCTACTTAGTAAATCACAAATATGATATTCGAAATCTACGAATTATAACGATTCCAACGATATGTTGTTTGACTCATAGAGTTGAAAAAAAGTTTATACATGTTTGATACAAAAGATAATATGTTCCTTCGTTTAGAATATTTGGTGGCCCTGAAAAGGGCCTGTTTAATTTGTAAATACGCTATTATAATACTACTACTACTAACATCTGGAAAAAACGTTCTGATTATAAATGATTGCATAAATTCCACTTAATCTTATTAATAGCGTATGCGATCAGTTCAGTGGATGCGATAATATGAAGATACCGATTTTACAAAATAGAAACGAGAAATCTTTCCGAGTTCGTACCATCAATCTGATTTTGAATAAATTCGCGCTTGTTCTTGGAGTAAGAATTCTGGTACTGGAAAGGTGAATCAATGCTATTGCACTTGAAGTAAGTTCCCGTTTGAACTTCGAGCAGAGTTTCAATAGTTTTGAAAATTGAAGGATGTGTGTGATAAAATCAATTGTTAAAGTGAGAATGGAACGATTCACACGCATTCCTTGTCCTGGTTGGATCCGCAGTTCTTTCGGACCAGATTTTAGGCGGAAAAGTGCAGTCATCTTTTAGATACGTGTCTATAAGATAATACACGAATTTTATCACTCTCTCATTATATGTCATGATCGGTAATAGTTCAAAAGCGAAAAAATGTTTGACTTCCGTGTCATTTAAAAACAATAAACCGAAGCAAATACGTAACCAGCTACCAATTTCCGAATCTTTGTTTGTATACTCCGTAGTGAGACCGAGCTGCTGCACTTTCCGATACCACGCCTGCGATAAGTGAAATCTGCACCCGATAATTCGCGCACTGGACCACACTTTTTTTGCAGCATTTTGCAATCCTATCTCGAAATCAAGAATTATTTCTTCTGGATCCAAGCACAGGCCTTTTTCTACGCATAATTTTTTAATTGATTGGAAACACTCTTCATACATTGTTTCGCGTTTGTCTTTTAGCAAGCAAAAAGCTAAAGGAATATAATGCCCGTTAAGATAACCGTGAATACCGAAAAGTTGCTTAAAAAACTGAGTGCAAAAGTTAAATGTACCGTCGACATACAATTTCTTTGACTCAGTAAGGTACTTTAAATTATTTTCAGTCGAGAAAATGATCATGTTTGATTTAGGATCATTCATGAGAACAAAATCTTCATCAAATTTAGTTTTTATTTTTAATTTATTTATTTTTTCATGAGTTTCTGCTAAACTTTTAGGAAGTGCGAGTAAAACGCTTTGACGGGCTCTGTATGCAGCTTTTCTTACATTCGCTATATCATTTACTTTCAAATTTCGATGATCACTTGTTACACATGAGTTTATAATTTTTGCTGGTTTCTCGCAAGGTTGATCTACTGC
>NC_046666.1:100065517-100071130 GCF_010883055.1 Belonocnema kinseyi
GCAGTAGATCAACCTTGCGAGAAACCAGCAAAAATTATAAACTCATGTGTAACAAGTGATCATCGAAATTTGAAAGTAAATGATATAGCGAATGTAAGAAAATCTGCATACAGGGCCCGTCAAAGCGTTTTACCCTCACTTCCTAAAAGTTTAACCGAAACTCATGAAAAAATAAATAAATTAAAAATAAAAACTAAATTTGATGAAGATTTTGTTCTCATGAATGATCCTAAATCAAACATGATCATTTTCTCGACTGAAAATAATTTAAAGTACCTAACTGAGTCAGAGAAATTGTATGCCGAAGGTACATTTAACTTTTGCACTCAGTTTGTTAAGCAACTTTTCGGTATTCACGGTTATCTTAACGGGCATTATATTCCTTTAGCTTTTTGCTTGCTAAAAGACAAACGCGAAACAACGTATGAAGAGTGTTTCCAATCAATTAAAAAATTATGCGTAGAAAAAGACCTATGCTTGGATCCAGAAGAAATAATTCTTGATTTCAAGATAGGATTGCAAAATTCGCTTTTGAACTATTACCGATCATGACATATGATTAAGTGGAATTTATGCAATCATTTATAATCAGAACGTTTTTTCCAGATGTTAGTAGTAGTAGTATACTAGCGTATTTACAAATTAAACAGGCCCTTATCAGGGCCACCAAATATTCTAAACGAAGGAACATATTATCTTTTGTGTCAAACATGTATAACCTTTTTTTCAACTCTATGAGTCAAACAACATATCGTTGGAATCGTTATAATTCGTAGATTTCGAATATCATATTTGTGATTTACTAAGTGGGAAATTAAAAAATTTTATATTCCATATTTTAGGCCTCATTAGGAACAAATGCTCACCGCTGACCAAGCTCACTGGCAGCAGCTCGACAGGGTCAGTAGACGCCGCGTAGTGGGGATACGGTACACAGGTAGCTGTGGCGGAATTGTCATCTGCCCACCTGCTCGTCTTACCCTCTCACTCGATTTTTCCTCAAGTTCCTGACTAAGCGAGATCCTTGTGTCGAGCTTTGCCAGCGGGGAGGGCCCTTTGTCCTAATGAGGTTTAACATGCCAGACAAAAAATGTTATAATTTTGGAATCAGCAAATAAACAATATTATATTCACAATCTATGTTTTGTTGCGAATCCAACAATATGTACACGAAGAAAAATGGATGGTTAAATGTAGATGTTCAAATGGTAAGCATGTACCACCTAAGATGTAGATATTCATGCCAAACATCTACAATCTTTTTGAGATTTTAGGGGTAAAAATATTTGTATGTTAAACTGAAACACATACAGATGTTAAAATCACCCGAGCACATGCGCATTGCGCATTAGAATCTCACAACTGTATTTGTCGGTTCTATATTTTCGATATTACAATTGCAGAATATTACAATTTTGGAACATTTCAATAGAATCAAAATTTTAGCTATCCTTAATTAAAATTGGATTACGACTTCTGTCTGTATACGCGAGGGAAGTATGTCCTTGAATTGCATGTTATATTATTATATTGACATGAACACACTTGACAAAATGGGTAAACCATGTCATTTTTGGTTCAAAATAACGTACAGCCCACAAATATTAAGCGTTTTGAACAAACAAAAATTGAAAAAAGCTGTTAAGATTTCTAAGAGAGTTGTCGAGCCTGATTATTCAACTAGGTTTTCAATTATTTATAAATAAACAAACAAATATGACGCAAAAGTGGCCATTTTATCTATTCGACGTTCACAGTGCTTGTCAATAACAGGTCAAGTGTTGAAATCGCCTAAGTTTCGTGAACTAATATTAGCTGAAGATGTTCCAATATTGTATATGTTATTAAAGAACGAAATTTTTAATAAACAAATTATTTGTTGAAAAAACGTTTTTTATGATTTTCCATAATCATACTTATGATACTTATGATTTTTTAAACAAATCTAATAAACAAATGCATTATTCATGCATTTTTCGGCAGAAAAATTCGGTTTTTTGCAAAAGTCTTGTTCATTCGCGCAGACTCTTATCACTTCACTACATTTGTTACAAACGCTATTTACAATAATTGTTATTCTTAACTTTTCCATTATTTTTGTAATTAAGATGCTCTATAAATTACCGCAGGATACAGACACAACGGTCTGTTAAGAAAATAGCCTGTCAAAGCAAGTAGTAGTAAATTGTAGTAACTTTGAACAACATTCTTTGCACGTCTTCGAGTGACTGCCATCAGAAATGTATGATCGATGAAGGGTAACCAATGCACACCATCTACACATAGAAATGGACCGATAACACTGTGGGGAGAACGGAAATAGGCTCCAGAGAGAGCGAACATGAGATAGGCAGATCTGACTTTTTCTACTTCAGGACTGTCCTGAGCACGGTCATATGCTTCATCAAGCCCCACCCACCGAAAACACTCTCTCGCCCTGCCCCCCCCCTCTCACCATCTAATGAAATGCTGGCGGGCTCAATTTTAACAAACTTTTGAAGAGTGGTAAGGGAGATATTTTCCAAATGTTTCAAACTTGTCAATTGATACTTGCAATACCAAAGTAATTGTATATTTCGGTATACTTTCGAAAAGCGGATATGCCCGATTCCCTTCAAACTGCGTATACCTATGTATTTTGATGCGCTCATTACGAATATGATAGTGAAAATTGGCGCAAATTTGATTTTCATGGTGTAATCATCAAAAAACCCATACAAATTATGGTTTTTTGAGCTTATCTCAGCTAATATGCAAAATTAAAAAAAAATATTTCAAATAAAAGTGATAGATCTCATCGAAATACACATTTTTTATTTCAAGCATTTTTTTATAGGAATCATTGTTTTCCAGAAAATCGGCAAAATGAAAGTGACAGAAGTCTATAACCTCATGAGGCGTTGTAAAAGGCGTATCTACCCCGTCGATATAAATTTGTAAAAAAATCTTCTTTTTGAGAATTTTCCAGTATCAGTAGAGTATCTGATTATTGGGATCCTCGAAAATTCCCACTCTAATTTTTTGGCTACAACCCTCAACGTCTAAAATCAACCCTCATCTACCACGTCGATATAACTTCGTAAAAAATAATCTTTTAGAGAATTTTCCAGTGTCAATGGTGTCTCTGATTTTTGGGTCCTCTAAAATAACCTTTCATGTGTTTATCTCCAATCCGTAACGTCTAAAATCAAACCCTCTCTACCACGCAGATATAACTTTGCCAAAAATGAGCTTTTTAAGGTATTTTCCAGTGTGAATGAAGCCTATTAATTTTGGACTCCTCGAAAACGCCTGCTTTCATTATAGAAATCCAATCCTTATTGTCTAAAATCAACCCCTCTCTACCAGTTAGATATAACTTTGCCAAAAAATAATCTTTTCAAAGTGTTTTCCAGTATTATTTGGAGTCTCTGACTTTTGGGCTCTTGAAAATTTCCAATTACGAGGTTAAACATTTTACTAGTGGGTTGGTGTTTTTGTACATAGCGGTAGTTTTTTAAAACTTTTATTTGATGCATTCGAGAGGGCAAAATAAGCTCAAAGCCTGGTGTTTTTTGTTTTTCCGAATTTGAGTTTTTAAATAGGGGTAGAGTTATTTTTAGTAGGGGTAATTTTTAGGAATGAGTTGTTTTTGCGTTCAAGATCCCAAAAAAGCTCTAAATTCTGATACAAATAAATTTGGGAATTTTGTTTGAAGAGGTGCTAGCTTGATAGACTTAATAGTCGCGCTGGAAGTTAATTAAAGGTATTAAAAGGTGCATCGAAAAAGGTAAATTATATTTTTTAAATATACACACATAGACTGGAAAATGAAATACATTGCGTTGGCTAGTTTTGTGTTATTTCTATATAAGAGTTAATTTTACAAAAGCGATTTCTACGACTGGAGAATAATGAGGGAGCACAACAATCAGGAGGAGAAAAGTCCCAACAGTTAATGTATACAATTTTTGACCTTATTCTTCAGTTTTGTATTCGGATAAAAATACGGGGATTGCTTTTAACGATTAGGGGTGAACAATAATTTTTCTTTTTTGTTATGCTTTAAAAATATCGTGTTCATGGTTTACAAGTGTTTTCAACTTTATTTTTCAATTTTTTAAAATATGTTTGTGCACAGCCTAGTCATTTTTTAATACCTTTTTTCATTACAGGGGGTACTTTTTTAAAACAAGGGTTGACTTTATAAAAGCGATTCATAGCTCATTGTAAAGCAAAAGAATAGCAACAAAATATAACCTAGTAATTTCGTTCAATTTATTGATTTTTGAATGGTTTTTGTAGAGGGCGCCGCTGACTTGCCGGCAAGCTAGCGCCGCCCTGTTTTATCGAAAACTAATAGAGCAAAATAATTTTTTTTGGTAAAAAGTAGCAAAAAAATATGCATTATATGACATTTTGTCTTTCGTTATTGGAGCCGCTAAGTTGCCTGACCTATGTTTTTGCGAGCTATTTTTACGTCCAATCATTAAAATTTTTTTTAGAATTGAAATATTTGTTTTTAATCAAATTTTGCTGTGTAATTTGGCCTAAAATTTGTCAGATTGTATTTATGCAGGAGATTGGAGAATTGTGCATTTTGTGCGTACCGATTAATGAGTGCGCGAAAAATCCAACTGTTGGATATGTTTCGTGGTTGGAAAACCAACCCAACGATGACGAATGGACCCATATTGTAAATACTAAAAAGCCAGTAATTATAAACTGGTCACAATGTGCAGTTAGAGCACCCAAAGTCATGAGGAAACTTCTTAACAATGAGACGGATTGGAAACGGCGGATCATTAACATAGTTGATTTTGGAGGTACCAGAAAAGTTTATACATTTTTTTACAAGAGGTAGTACGTACAATATTTATGTGTGATATAATAATTTGCAGAGTGGGGGAAAATGGCTGAAAAATGTAAGGTGTACAGTAAGCATGGTGTTTGTGGCAACAGGAAGGAGGACCGTAAAGAACTGAAGAGAAAAATCTTTGAAGATGGGATATACACAACGAATATCACACTAAACAAAAAACAGATGATGGAAATGAAAAATAAAATAGAAAGCAAGACGTTGAAAGCAGTCAAAAGGAAAAGGCAGAATTTCATTCTAGAAAGCCTAATGAAAAATCCCGATGTACCGTCGGACTGCCTAGTAAGTTCACCGAAAGAATCACTTGTGCTTGTGATTTTTGTTTAAATTTAAGAAACAGCCAAAATAAAAATGTGTATTTTGTAGGTATTAAGGGAAACAGAAAAGAGGGAGAATCGTCCGACGGAAGATGTCACGGTGAAACCAGTTATTTCGTTCAACTGTGTGGTAAGTTATTAAAAAGTAATAGTGGAGGTAATGATTTATACAAAATTTCATTGAAAAAGAAAACTAATGAAAATATTCATCATGTAGGAATTAGTTCAGGAAGGCAATGAAGCAAAATCAGAAAATATGCCGACGAAACAATTAACGAAAATCGTGGTTGATCTATCAACGACAGTTAAAGGTAATTTGTAATATTTCCTTTTTATGGCCTATGACAAAGCCACCGAACGCGTCCTCGGGTTGCGGATAGAGGGTCCCTGTACCAAGGGTTTCTGCTGAATTTGGTTACAAAAATAAATAGGCAGTCG
>NC_046666.1:100071230-100075127 GCF_010883055.1 Belonocnema kinseyi
CCTGAACTAATTCCTACATGATGAATATTTTCATTAGTTTTCTTTTTCAATGAAATTTTGTATAAATCATTACCTCCACTATTACTTTTTAATAACTTACCATACAGTTGGACAAAATAACTGGTTTCACCGTGACATCTTCCGTCGGACGATTCTCCCTCTTTTCTGTTTCTCTTAATACCTACAAAATACACATTTTCATTTTGGTTGTTTCTTAAATTTAAACAAAAATCACGAGCACAAATGATTCTTTCGGTGAACTTACTAGGCAGTCCAACGGTACATCGGGATTTTTCATTAGGCTTTCTAGAATCAAATTCTGCCTTTTCCTTTTGACTGCTTTCAACCTCTTGCTTTCCATTTTATTTTTCGTTTCCATCACCTGTTTTCTGTTTAGTGTGATATTCGTTGTGTATATCTCATCTTCAAAGATTTTTCTCGCCATTGTTTTGCGGTCCTCCTTCTTGCTGCCACATACACCATGCTTGCTGTACACCTTACATTCTTCAGCTATTTTCTCCCACTCTGCAAATTATTATATCACACATAAATATTGTACGCACTGCCTGTTGTAAAAAAATGTATAAACTTTTCTGGTACCTTTTCCAACCACGAATCATATGCAACAGTTGGATTTTTCGCGCACTCATTAATCGGTACGCGCAAAATGCACAATTATCCAATCTCTTGCATAAATACAATGTGACAAATTTGAGGCCAAATTACACGGCAAAATTTGATTAAAAAAAAATATTTCAATTAAAAAAAAATTTTAATGATTGGACGTAAAAATAGCGCCCAAAAACATAGGCCAGGTAACTCAGCGGCGCCACTAACGAAAAAAAATGTCATATAATGCATATTTTTTTGCTACTTTTTACCAAAAAAAAAATTGTTGCTCTATTAGTTTTCAATAAAACAGGGCGGCGCTAGCTTGCCGGCAAGTCAGCGGCGCCCTCTACAAAAACCATTCAAAAATCAATAAATTGAACGAAATTACTAGATTATATTTTGTTGCTATTCTTTTGCTTTACAATGAGCTATGAATCGCTTTTATAAAGTCAACCCTTGTTTAAAAAAAACTACCCCCTGTAGTGAAAAAAGTATTAAAAAAATGACAAGGCTAGATTTTTTTGCTTCACAATGAGCTGTGAATCGCTTTTGTACAGTCAACACTCGTTTTAAAAAACTACCCCCATTAATGAAAAAAAGTTTTACAAAAATGACTAGGCTAGATTTTGTTGCTATTTTTTTTTTCTTTAAAATGTGATATTAAACACTGTTGTAAAATCAACCCCGACTTTAAAAAGCAGCCCCCTGTGGTGCAAAAACATATTAAAAAAAATTAAAAAATCAAGATGAAAAACACTTGTAAACTATGAACACGATATTTTTAAAGCATAACAAAAAAGGAAAATTATTGTTCACCCCTAATCGTTAAAAAACAATTACCGTATTTTTATACGAATATAAAACTGAAGACTAAGTTCAAAAATTGTATACATTAACTGTTGGGACTTTTCTTCTCCTGATTGTTGTGCTCTCTCATTATTCTCCAGTCATAGAAATCGCTTTTGTAAAATTAACTCTTATATAGAAATAACACAACACTAACCGCCGCAATGTATTTCATTTTCCAGTCTATGTGTGTATATTTAAAAAATTTAATTTACCCTTTTCGATGTACCTTTTAATGCCTTTAACTAACTTTCAGTGCGACTATTAGGTCTATCAAGCTAGCACCTCTTCAAACAAAATTCCCAAATTTCTTTGTATCAGAATTTAGAGCTTTTTTAGGATCTTGAACGCAAAAACAACAATCAGAGACTTCAAATAACACTGGAAAATACTTTAAAAAGATTATTTTTTGACAAAGTTATATCTAAGTCGTAGAGAGGGGTTGATTTTAGACAATAAGGATTGGATTTCTATAATAAAAGCAGGTGTTTTCGAGGAGCCCAAAATTAATATGATCCATTCACACTGGAAAAGACCTTAAAAAGATCAATTTTTGGCAAAGTTATATCTGCGTGGTAGAGAGGGGTTGATTTTAGACGTTAAGGGTTGGATTCGAAAATCGGAAAGGGTATTTTCGAGGAGCCCAAAAATCTGAGACTCCATAGTCTATGGAAAATTCTTAAAAAGTTTATTTTTTCACAACTTTATATCTACGTGGTAGAGGGGGGTTGATTTAAGACGTTAAGAGTTGGTGCCAAAAAATTGGAGTGGCTATTTTCGAGGTGCCCAAAAATCAGAGACATCATTGACCCTGAAAAATTCTCAAAAAGATTATTTTTTTACGAAGTTATATCGACGTGGCAAAGAAGGGTTGATTTTAGACGTTGAGGGTTGCAGCCAAAAAATTAGAGTGGGGATTTTCGAGGATCCCAAGAATCAGATACTCTACTGATACTGGAAAATTCTTAAAAAGTTCATTTTTTCACAACCTTATATCTACGTGGTAGAGGGGGGTTGATTTAAGACGTTAAGGGTTGGTGCCAAAAAATTGGAGTGGCTATTTTCGAGGAGCCCAAAAATCAGAGACACCATTGAAACTGAAAAATTCTCAAAAAGATTATTTTTTTACAAATTTATATCGACGTGGTAGAGGAGAGTTGATTTTAGACGTTGAGGGTTGTAGCCAAAAAATTAAGAGTGGGAATTTTCGAGGATCCCAAAAATCAGATACTCTACTGACACTGGAAAATTCGCAAAAAGGTTATTTTTTTACAAATTTATATCGACGTGGTAGAGGGCGGTTGATTTTAGACGTTGGGAGTTGGAACCAAAAATCGGAAAAAGTATTTTTTAAAAGCCCAAAAATCAAAGACACCATTTACACTGGAAAATTCTCAAAAAGATTATTTTTTACAATTTTATATCTACGTGTTAGAGAGAGGGTTGGAGCCAAAAATCGAAAAGGGTATTTTCAAGGAGCCCAAAAATCAGAGACTCCAAATAACACTGGAAAACACTTTGAAAAGATTATTTTTTGGCAAAGTTATATCTAAGTGGTAGAGAGGGGTTGATTTTAGACAATAAGGATTGGATTTCTATAATGAAAGTAGGTGTTTTCGAGGAGCCCAAAATTAATAGGCTTCATTCACACTGGAAAATACCTTAAAAAGATTATTTTTTGGCAAAGTTATATCTGCGTGGTAGGGAGGGTTTGATTTTAGACGTTAAGGGTTGGAGCTAAACATAAGAAAGGTCATTTTAGAGGACCCAAAAATCAGAGAAACCATTGACACTGAAAAATTCTCAAAAAGATTATTTTTTTACGAAGTTATATCGACGTGGTAGAGGAGGGTTGATTTTAGACGTTGAGGGTTGTAGCCAAAAAATTGGAATGGGGATTTTCGAGGATCCCAAGAATCAGATACTCTACTGATACTGGAAAATTCTCAAAAAGATAATTTTTTTACAAATTTGTATCGACGGGGTAGATACCTCTTTTACAACGCCTCATGGGGTTATAGACTTCTGTCACTTTCATTTTGCTGATTTTCTCGAAAGCAATCATTCCTATAAAAAAATGCTTGAAATAAAAAATATGTATTTCGATGAGATCTACAACTTTTATTTGAAATATTTTTTTGAATTTTGCATATTAGCTGAGATAAACTCAAAAAAACCATAATTTTTATTTTTTTTTTATGATTACACCATGAAAATCAAATTTGCGCCAATTTTCACTATCATATTCGTAATCAGCGCATCAAAATACATAGGTATACGCAGTTTGAAGGGAATAGGGCATATCCGCTTTTCACAAGTATATCCGAAATATACAATTACTTTGGTATTGCAAGTATCAATTGACAAGTTTGAAACATTCGGAAAATATCTCCTTTACCACTCTTAAAAAGTTTGTTAAAATTGAGCCCGCCAGCATTT
>NC_046666.1:100075137-100076124 GCF_010883055.1 Belonocnema kinseyi
GGGCTTGATGAAGCACATGACTGAAATAGAAAAAGTCAGATCTGCCTATCTCATGTTCGCTCTCTGTGGAGCCTATTTCCGTTCTCCCCACAGTTTTATCGGTCCATTTCTATATGTAGATGGTGTGCGTTGGTTACCCTTCATCGATCATACGACTCTGATGGCAGTCACTCGAAGACGTGCAAAGAATGTTGTTCAAAGTTACTACAAGTTACTACTACTTTCTTTGGCAGGCTATTTTCTTAACAGACCTTGGGTCTGTATCCTGCGGTAATTTATAGAGCATCTTAAACCTAGTACCCCTTACTAGCAAATCTGAGATCTTGAACTAAGTATCCATTCTACTTCTAACCCCTTTGTATTTGCAATGATCTTTCATAGAATGTCTATATATTAATCTAATTTGGGAAGTTTAGAATTGATATTTTTTCTGTTTTGAGGACCTTTAAACTGAACATTGAAAACTTCGCAAATTTTACCATTTTAAAAGTTTTCAAAGTACGTTCTGACTGCAATTTTTGATGTATCCATCTTAATCATTCGTCTGGGAACATCTTCTATAAATTTAAAATTATTGTACGATCAATGCTTTTAATTTGAAATATCTTACATATTATTCACTTTTTTAACGTTTTCATTTTTAAATATATTAACCTTATGAATTTATATTTCAAAATATTGTACAATTAGGCTGATTTAATGTACATATTAATATAAGAACGACATTTAATCACAAAAATAATGGAAAAGTTAAGAATAACAATTATTGTAAATAGCGTTTGTAACAAATTTAGTGAAGTGACAAGAGTCTGCGTGAATGAACAAGACTTTTGCGTAAAAAAAAACGAACGACACTGAAACAAACACACTGCGTGTAAATTCACAGCCACGTGCGTGGAAAAACTTATTTGCTTGTCAATTGAGAAGAAAACGTTAATTGTCCAAAGCAAAGCCAGTAATACGGCTGGTAGAAAACTTAATTATTTT
>NC_046666.1:100076224-100078687 GCF_010883055.1 Belonocnema kinseyi
AAAGAAAACTAATGAAAATATTCATCATGTAGGAATTAGTTCAGGAAGACAATGAAGCAAAATCAGAAAATATGCCGACGAAACAATTAACGAAAATCGTGGTTGATCTATCAACGACAGTTAAAGGTAATTTGTAATATTTCCTTTTTGTATAATTATAGAAAATTTTATATATATATATCATATTATGAACTTTTTTGTTTCATGTGCAGAATTCACTGACACATTACTCAAGTCAAATCAGGAGTTATTAAAAACGATGAGCGGTCTTGTCCAATTTGTTTTCCAACAAAAGGAACAACAACGCTCGGCTCCGTTATCACAAGTATTAATTGTGACATATTTGTTAATTATTTATCTGAAGATTATTATTTATTCTAAAGATTTATGCATATGTATTTTACTATGATTTTTCAAGGACCTAATATTAAGGAAATAGCAACGATTTCCAGGAATGATATTCGCACAACAGAACTGATTGCTAGTGTTGAAAATGTAAGCCCTTTTTTAAATGTTTTGTTTTTGCAGTACTTTACACGAAGTGCATTGGTAGAGAAAAAAATGGAGAGGGAGTTGGAAATTTTCATTCTTTTATACATTTTACAGGACTCCTTTGATATTAAAAAAGGTGCTACTGTTGCGTCGAAGGTACCTACCACATTTCAAAAACAGTAACTGACTTACTTCTGTTTTGTCCTGCAGATTGTAAGTAATGTTATAATCTTCCAAACAGGGACATTCTGCATCAGGGAAGGTCTCCGCTGTCAAAATGAGCAAAAGCAGCAATAGAAGAAACTTTAAGAAAATTAATAATGTAAGAAAATAATCATATAAATGTAGGTTTTAACCCATTAACGACCAAAGTTATCAATTTTATAACATGAGTTTGACCGCAAAATTTATGGGTATCGCAAAACAATAAATAGATTAAAAGTACTGTTCCTTATGTTTTTTGGTGAGCTAAATTCAAATCCGTGGTCAAAATTCAAATACTTTTACTTCAAAATTAAATATGGCGGTCTTTGTATACAAAAATAGTGAAAAATGTTTGACTTTTTATTTGTATAATTTTTTTCAGACATAAAACGCTTTAATATCTTAAAATTTTTTCAACCATCGGTGCACAAAATTCTTAAACTTTAACAGAAAATTTATATATATTTTTTTTCTTCTAAAATGGCAGACAAAATGCAAAAATGTTCCAAAAACTCTTTTTTCCATCATCGTTATTTTTCTCAAAAACTTCAAAGTTAAAAAAAAAGTTTCATGGATTAAAAATGTATTACAATTAACCATATAACACAATGAAATTTTTTCAGCTTTTTTACAGAAAATTTTTAATTTTTCAAAAAATCAAAAATTTGTAATTTGCAAACACATTTTTTTAAATCTGATTAATGTCTTAATTATTATTACAGAAAATCAGACGGAATTCAAATCCTCTTTGCAATAACGAGCTGAAATTGACCGAAGAAGTCACGGTAAAGAGGGAAGAAGCAGACCTGTGGAATGACCGAACCGTGAGGTCTTTGACGAATAACATGATGTCTTATTTTTTTAGCAGGGAGACGATGCAGAATTCATCCGTGACAGGTGCACAGTGCAACGTAAGAAAAGGGCAAATATCGAAGCCTCACTTGGACCCAGAAAAAGTGAAAGCAATAAAATGTAAGAAGTTTATTAATTTAAGCAAATTCTTGCGATATTTATCTAACATAAAAATTTATAATACTTTACGAATGTTGCAGGTTATGTGAAGAGCCAATTCCAATGTGATGAAGGTAACAAGGCCATTGATGCTCTCATTACAGATTCAATCAGGCGCAAATTATCAAATTGCAGAAGAATAAGGGGAGGGAAGCCGCGACAAATTATACAGCATGTGGAATAAAGGAATGTCCGGATAAAGTTTAAGATGTGCGAAGATTTGGAGACTACTTAAATGGAGAGATCTTTCATGGAAAAATGGAAAAATAATTTGTATGAAAAAAGCTGTATTACATTACAGATTATTATGGTACTAGTGACCATTGCTCGAGTACAGTTGACTTTCTAAACTGTTAAATTGTGACTACTGAATCAAACCATTCCTATATCCATAAATAACTGTTTAATAGACTAATAAAGTTAAATGTGATATAGATCTTACTTTTATTCATTTCAATAAAGTACCTTTTGTAAAAAGCACCTTATTTAGTAAATCCTCGTCAAAATATGTTACTACGTATAGTTAAAAATAGAGTCGAAATAAGATGCGTCGTGCAATGTCAAATATTTGAGGCACTTAGAGACGCTCCTATTAGCAAATAACATTGAGTCCGCAAGCTATTAGGCCTTTGTACCTGAAAGCTACCACCTGTATCCAGTGATCCCAGATCTGAAACGAGACGTGGTCCAATACTATGACACGTCTATGTCCGTGTGAATATGGTAGGAGACGATATAAACGCCTGGGTTGCGCGC
>NC_046666.1:100078787-100080854 GCF_010883055.1 Belonocnema kinseyi
GCGCACAAAAGGCGCTACTTGTAAATTGCGATAACTAGGCTTCCGACTGGTTAATCCAATGTCGCGTACAATGAATAGGTAGAGAAGCTTTCAAAGAACAAGGTGTTTCTTCAATTTTCGAAAAATATTCAATAGGTCAAGAATAATCGATACTCAAAGTTTGCAAAAACCGTCAAATTTTGAACTTTGAAAATTTATAACTTTGTAAATATGCATTTAACAAAAAAGTTGCAAGAGAACTTTTATGCTTAGAATTGTCCATATTTACTAAAAAAAAATTTGTCCCATAAAGAAAAACCATTTTTTCCTATTTGTATAAACAATTGCGTTTTAAACAAAACCTATCCACTTCTCGTAAAATTAACCGGTACCATTGGATTCAGCGGGTCAAAATACATAAGATTAACTAGTTTTTACCTTTTGCCTCTTGAATGTATACGGGAACATACCCAGCTCCCGGACTATATGTTTGAATTAGGAATAGGTATAAGTTGGGAGACAATGGGATTCTCTCCACAGGGGACGTATAGACCGTGGGCTTACAACGTGAATGGGAACGTGAAACGGATAAGGCCAATTTTCACACGAGATGTTCGTCTGATGATGAGGAACGTAAAAATCGGTGCCTGGCAGGTGTGAGTGGATGCGTTTACCTGTCGTGACCTGTCAAAGGTGCGAATTTTTGGCAGTTAACTAACGTGACTCGGAAAAGGTTGAAAATTGGTGTACATATAGGAGCTGACATTAGAAATAGCACCTGCGCATTGCCAGGCACTTACCTGGATCCAAAAGTGTTGCCAAGTGGCTTCGAGGTCGCCGGACATTCAGGTGAAATTTCTTGAAATTGATTTTACAGGAAAAAGTTTTAAACAAAAGTTGGCCCACTTCCAGAGATACATATTTTCATTAGTATATCATTTTTTGATAAAATTGATATATTTGGAGAAAACATCGATTAAAGAAATAGCATAACAATAAAAAGCCCTTTTTATTGACAACAAGTGATTTTTTCGAAAATTATTAAAAGACAGAAGGTACTCTGTTACAGGTATATTTCAAGATGAATAAGAAGTATTTGATCAAAATGTTAATATTTACCAAGTTATTCGCATTTTCCCATCTTTTTCACATTTTTTCTATCACCTGCTGTATCTTTAGCAATTTAAAAGAAGGTGTGCTCAAAATTAGTACACGAATAAAGTAAGTCTTGTGCAAAGAATTGGCGCCAGACACTTTTAGTTAAAACAATAACTTATTCTGCTATAAATAATCATAATCAGAGTCACGTTCTCAGCTTCTGATTATCGTAGAAAGTTGTAATAAAGGTGAATATGATTATAAAAATTAAACAACAAAATCGCTTTACTTTAAAATATCCATTATTTATTATTGTTGAAGTTTATGTTTTGTCGCCTGGGAAACTTGACATTCGTCACGGTAATAAAGATCGAAACGTATCTCGGCGACAAAATATAAACTTTAACAATAATAAATAATGGATATTTTAAAGTGAAGCGATTTTGTTGTTTAATTTTATAATCATATTCATCTTTATTACAACTTTCTACGATAATCAGAAGCTGAGAAAGTGACTCTGATTATGATTATTTATAGCAGAATAAGTTATTGTTTTAACTAAAAGTGGGTGACGCCAATTCTTTGCACAAGACTTACTTTATTCGTGTACTAATTTTGAGCACACCTCCTTTTAAATTGCTTAAGATACAGCAGGTGATAGAAAAAATGGGAAAATGATGGGAAAATGCAAATAACTTGGTAAATATTAACATTTTGATCAAATACTTCTTATTCATCTTGGAGTATACCTGTAACAGAGTACCTTTTGTCTTTTAATAATTTTCGAAAAAATCACTTGTTGTCAATAAAAAGGGCTTTTATTGTTATGGTATTTCTTTAATCGATGTTTTCTCCAAATATATCAATTTTATTAAAAAATGATATGCTAATGAAAATATGCATCTCTGGGAGTGGGCCAACTTTTGTTTCAAACTTTTTCCTGTAAAATCAATTTCAAGAAATTTCATCTGAATGTCCGGCGACTTCGAA
>NC_046666.1:100080954-100082730 GCF_010883055.1 Belonocnema kinseyi
AAGAGAAAAATCTTTGAAGATGAGATATACACAACGAATATCACACTAAACAAAAAACAGGTGATGGAAACGAAAAATAAAATGGAAATCAAGACCTTGAAAGCAGCCAAAAGGAAAAGGCAGAATTTTATTCTAGAAAGCCTAATGAAAAATCCCGATTTACCGTCGGACTGCCTAGTAAGTTCACCGAAAGAATCACTTGTGCTCGTGATTTTTGTTTAAATTTAAGAAACAGCCAAAATGAAAATGTTTATTTTGTAGGTATTAAGGGAAACAGAAAAGCGGGAGAATCGTCCGACGGAAGATGTCACGGTGAAACCAGTTATTTCGTTCAACTGTGTGGTAAGTTATTAAAAAGTAATAGTGGAGGTAATGATTTATACAAAATTTCATTGAAAAAGAAAACTAATGAAAATATTCATCATATAGGAATTAGTTCAGGGACCTAATATTAAGGAAATAGCTACGATTTCCAGGAATGATATTCGCACAACACAACTGATTGCTAGCGTTGCAAATGTAAGCCCTTTTTAAAATGTTTTGTTTTTGCAGTACTTTACACGAAGTGCATTGGTAGAGAAAAAATGGAGAGGGAGTTGGAAATTTTCATTCTTTTATACATTTTACAGGAGCGCTTAGCGAATAAAGGCATGGAATTCGAACCGATTACGTCACAGCGATCGCCTTTACATGTGCGCGACTCTTTTGATATTAAAAAAGGTGCTACTGTTGCGTCGAAGGTACCTACCACATTTCAAAAACAGTAACTGACTTACTTCTATTTTGTCCTGCAGATTGTAAATAATGTTATAATCTTCCAACAGGAATATTCTGCATCAGGGAAGATCTCCGCTGTCAAAATGAGCAAAAGCAGCAATAGAAGAAACTTTAAGAAAATAAATAATGTAAGGAAATAATCATATAAATGTAGGTTTTAACCCATTAACGACCAAAACTATCAATTTTATAACATGAGTTTGACCGCAAAATTTATGGGTATAGCAAAACAATAAATAGATCAAAAGTACTGTTTCTCATGTTTTTGGTCAGCTAAATTCGAATCCGTGGTCAAAATTCGAATATTTTTACTTTAAAATTAAATATGGCGGTTTTTGTATACAAAAATAGTGAAAAATGTTTGACTTTTTACCTGTATAATTTTTTTCAGACATAAAACGCTTTAATATCATAAAATTTCTTCAACCATCTATGCACAAAATTCTTAAACTTTAACAGAAAATTTTTATATATGTTTTTTCTTCAAAAATGGCAGACAAAACGCAAAAATGTCCCAAAAACTTTTTTTCCATCATCGTTGTTTTTCTCAAAAACTTCAAAGTTTAAAAAAAAAGTTCCATGGATTAAAAATGTATTAAAATTACCCATAGAACACAATGAAATTTTTTCAGATTTTTTACAGAAAATTTTTAATTTTTCAAAAAATCACAAATTTGTAATTTGCAAACACATTTTTTTTAAAATCTGATTAATGTCTTAATTATTATTACAGAAAATCAGGCGGATTTCAAATCCACGTTGCAATAGCAACGAGCTGCAATTGACCGAAGCAGTCACGGTAAAGAGGGAAGAAGCAGACCTGTGGAATGACCGAACCGTGAGGTCTTTAACGAATGACATGATGTCTCATTTTTTTAGCAGGGAGACGATGCAGATTTCGTCCGTGACAGGTGCACAGTGCAACGTCAGAAAAGGGCAGATATCTAAGCCTCACTTGGACCCAGAAAAAGTCAAAGCAATAAAATGTAAGAAGTTTAT
>NC_046666.1:100082830-100084288 GCF_010883055.1 Belonocnema kinseyi
CAATACGCCAATTAGCACAAATGGTAAGTTCCGACAGTGCCTACAAGTGTGCCTACTGGCCGCGAGATGGCAATACCGGTTTCATATGTATACACCTGGTATAAATAGAATCGCCGAAGTGCTCCGACCGGCAATCGTGCATCTTCGAGTTTTCAAATTCAGAAGAGGAGAAATGGGTTGCGCGCGCAATTCAGTCATTTACAGCGTCTCCTACTATATTCACACGGACATAGCCCTGTCATAGTATTGGACCGCATCTCGTTTCAGATCTGGGATCACTGCGCTGGTGTGATACAGGCAGTGATCCCAGATCTGAATCGAGACGTGGTCCAATACTATGACACGTCTATGTCCGTGTGAATGTGGTAGGAGACGATATAAATGTCTGGGTTGCGCGCGCAACCCGTTTCTCCTCTTCTGAATTTGAAAACTCGAAGGCACACTATTGCCGGTCGGAACACTTCGGCGGTTCTATTTATATCTCTATCTGCTTTGAAATAAAATGAAGAGATTGGGATTTTAATATTTCCAGATTTCGATGCTGGGCTGGCGATTCTCATGATTTGAATACTTCGCGCGCCTCTTTAATGCGAGTATTTCGAGGTTACGTTATAATTATGTTATATTATAATAGTCTTATTTAAATCTTGATCCGCATTTGAAAGAAATTAAAGAAATTGGTGATTTTGGAATTCATCTCGTTTGGATAAAAACTAAATTATTTGATTGAAAAATTAATTATTTTGTTAAAAATGTAACTATTTTGTAAAAAAGTCCTCTTTTATCTAGTTGAAAATTTAACTATTTGGTTGAAAGTTTAACTCTTTCATTGAAAACTCATATTTTTCGCTTAAAAAATTCAACTTTTTGCGGATAATTCGTCTTTTAGACTTTAAAATTAAATAATTTCGTTGAAAATTCATGTATTTTGTTTGAAATTTGTCTTTTTTTGTAGATCATTAATTTTCTAGGTCGAAAATTCATGTTATTGGTTGACAATTCAACTACTTTCTTGAAAATAAATTTTTTCCGTTAAAAATGATTTATCTTTATCTGAAAATGTAACTATTATAGGATTGATTAAAAATTAATCGTATATATTGGGTAAGTTTGATCATCGTTTTTTTTTATAGAACATTAATCTTCTTGGTCAAAAATGCACCTTTTCCCTTGAAAATTTAACAATTTTGTTAAAAATTCGTTTTTTTCCTTGTTCAATTCAATTTTTTATCACAGCTTTTATCTGTAAATTGAACTATTCCATTTTTGGTAAAAATGTATCCTGTAAATTGTATTAGTTAAAACACCAATTATTTGTTAGAAAATTAATTCATTTGTTTTCGATTATGATTGAACTATTATTTCAGTCTAAAAGTTTTTATTTTTAACCCATTCAATTTGAAATTTTTTAATTAAAAAAAGAAAATTTCGTTAATTATCAGCAATATTTGACCGTTC
>NC_046666.1:100084388-100087754 GCF_010883055.1 Belonocnema kinseyi
AAAAAGAATAACAAAAATTGTTGTGATTGCTAAGAACATTGAAAATAATTTTTTATTTTGACAAATAAATTTTAATTCAGTATTTGAAAACATTTTAAAAATTAAAAAAAAGAATCCGGAAGATTGTAAGGAATTTTTTTATTTTGCAGTTTTTTTAATTTTAGGAAACAATCTAATTAACAAAATATATCAATTTTCAACCAAAAAGTTTACTTTTTAACAAAATAAATTAATTTCCTATCAAATAAATGGTGTTTTAACTAATACAATGTACAGGATAATGTTTCAACCAAAAATTGAATAGTTCAATTTCCAGATAATAACGATTAATTTTTAATCAATCCTAGAATAGTAACATTTTCAGACAAAGAAAATAATTTTTAATGTAAAAAATAAATTTTCAATAAAGTTGTTAAATTCGCAACCAACAACATGAATTTTCGACCAAGAAAATTAATGATATACAAAAAAAGACAAATTTCAAACAAAATACATGAATTTTCAACGAAATTATTTAATTTTAAAGTCAATAAAATGAATTATCTACAAAAAGTTGATTTTTTTCAGCGAAAAATATGAGTTTTCAATCAAAGTGTTAAACTTTCAACCAAATACTTAAATTTTTAACCATAATTATAAAACTTTGTTGAAAATAACAGTATTTTTTTGCAAAGTAATTCTACTCTTAGTGAAATAATCGACTTTTAAGCCCAAGATGATGTACAGTTCATATTTCAACCAAACAATTGCATTTTTGACCAAAAATGATACATTTTCAACCAAAAAGATTAAATTTCTACCAAACAAGGTCAAACCAACAAAATATATGAACTTTCAACAAAATTATTTAATTCTAAAGTCAAAAAGAGTATCATCTACAAACAAGCTGAATTTTTAACCCAAAAATATGATTTTTCAACCCAAATTTTAATTGTCGATCAAATAGTTTAACTTTCTATCAAATTGTTGACTTTTAACGCCCAAAGATGCAATTTTAACAAAAAAGTAAAATTTTTAACAAAAAATTTAATTTGGAGGCAAATAGTTGAATTTTCAACTATAATCATGAATCCTCAATAAAAAAAATTAATTTTTTTGCTAAGTACTTCAACTGTAAGTGAAAGTTAAACTATTTGGTCGACAATTAAAATTTTGGTTGAAAAATCATATTTTTGGATTAAAAATTCAGCTTTTTTGTAGATAATACTCTTTTTGACTATAAAATTAAATAATTTTGTTGAAAGTTCATATATTTTGTTGGAAATTGAACTTATTTGGTAGAAATTTAATCATTTTGGTTGAAAATGTATCATTTTTGGTCAAAAATGCAATTGTTTGGTTGAAATATGAACTGTACATCTTCTTGAGCTTAAAAGTCGATTATTTCACTAAGAGTTGAATTACTTTGCAAAAAAATACTGTTATTTTCAACAAGGTTTTATAATTATGGTTAAAAATTTAACTATTCGGTTCAAAGTTTAACTCTTTGATTGAAAACTCTTATTTTTTGCTGAAAAAAATCAACTTTTTGTAGATAATTCGTTTTATTGAATTTAAAGTTAAATAATTTCGTTGAAAATTCATGTATTTTGTTTGAAATTTGTCTTTTTTTGTATATCATTAATTTACTTTGCCGAAAATTCATGTTATTGGTTGAGAATTTAACAATTTTATTGAAAATTTATTTTTTCCATTAAAAATTATTTTCTTTATCTGAAAATGTAACTATTCTAGGATTGATTAAAAATTAATCGTTTTTATCTGGAAATTGAGCTATTCAATTATTGGTTGAAACTTTATCCTGCACATTGTATTAGTTATAGAAAATTAATTTAATTTGTTAAAAAGTAAACTTTCTGGTTGAAAATTGATATATTTTGTTAATTAGATTGTTTCCTAAAATTAAAAAAACTGCAAAATAAAAAAATTTCCTCAAAATCTTCCGAATTCTCTTAATTTTTTTAATTTTTAAAATGTTTTCAAATACTGACTTAAAATTTATTTGTCAAAATAAAAAATTATTTTCAATGTTCTTAGCAATCACAACAATTTTTGTTATTCTTTTTAAATACTGTACAATTCTCAAAAAGCTTTTTTTAAATCTGCAAAAGTCTAAATAGTGTTTCAAATTATTTGAAATAATTTCAAGTTTTAAATTAATTCTGAATCTTTTTTTAAATTAAAATTGTAGCGTTTAAACTTAAAATTCTGCTCATTAAAAGTTTAACGATTCAAGGCTTTCTTTTTCAAATCATTCTGTTCAAATTTGTATAGTTTTTAAGAGTTGTTTGTAATGGATTGTTTTAAATGAACGGTCAAATATTGCTCATAATTAACGAAATTTTCTTTTTCTAATTAAAAAATTTCAAATTAAATGGGTTATAAATAAAAATTTTTAGCTTGAAATAATATTTCAATCATAATCGAAAACAAATAAATTAATTTTCTAACAAATAATTGGTGTTTTAACTAATACAATTTACAGGATACAGTTTAACCAAAAATGGAATAGTTCAATTTACAGATAAAAGCTGTGTTAAAAAAATGAATTGAACAAGGAAAAAACGAATTTTCAACCAAATAGTTAAATTTTCAACTATAATTATAAAACCTTGTTAAAAAAAAAGTCCTTTTTACAAAGTCGTCCAACTCTTAGTGAAATAATCGACTTTTAAATCCACGAAGATATACAGTTCATATTTTAATCAAAAATGAGACATTTTCAACCAAAAAGATTAAATTTCTACTAAAAAAGGTCAATTTAATTTTAATATTTTTCTAAATTTTAAAGTCAAAAAGAGTATTATCTACAAAAAAGCTGACTTTTTAACCTAATTTAAAGGCAAATAGTTGAATTTTCAACTATAATTATGAATGTTTAATAAGAAAAAATTAATTTTTTTAATAAGTAGTTCAACATTAAGTGAATAATCGAATTTTCCACCCAAAAATTATGATTTTCATTTTTAACAATATAGTTGCATTTATAACAAAACGACTTTGCAACCAAAAAATATTTACAGTTGATAATTCAACCGAAAAATGTAATTTTTAATCAAAAAGTATAAATTTTTCATAGAGCAATTTAATTTCTACAATAAAAGACGAATTGTTAACAAAATACATGATTTTTTAACAAAAAATGGTATAGATTGTCAGTTACAAAAATGTATTTTAAACGAAAGAGATGAACCTTCAAATAAAAGAAATAAAAATTTTAACAAAGTAGTTGAATTTTTGATAGAAAAGAGGAGTTTTTTTACCAAATAGTTACATTTTTAACAAAATAATTAATTTTTCAATCAAATAATTGAGTTTTTATCCAAACGAGATGAATTCCAAAATCACCAATTTCTTTAATTTCTT
>NC_046666.1:100087854-100089209 GCF_010883055.1 Belonocnema kinseyi
AAAAGATTTTAAAAATTAAAAAAAAAGGAATCAGGACGATTTTAAGGCACTTTTTTATTTTGCAGTTTTTTAATTTTAGGAAAAAATCTAATTAACACAATATATCAATTTTCAACCCAAAAGTTTACTTTTCAACAAAATAAATTAATTTTCTATCAAATAATTGGTGTTTTAACCAATAAAATGTACAGGATAAAGTTTCAAACCAAAATGGAATAGTACAATTTCCAGATAAAAACTGTGCTAAAAAATTGAATTGAACAAGAAAAAAAAACGAATTTTCAACAAAATTGTTAAATTTTCAAGGGAAAAGGTGAATTTATGACGAAGAAGATTAATGTTCTATACAAAAAAAAAACGATTTTCCAACTTAACCAATATAAACGATTAATTTGTAATCAATCATATAATAGTTACATTTTTAGATAAGGATAAATAATTTTTTAAAGAAAAAATTAATTTTAAACAAATTTGTTAAATTTTCGACCAATCAGATGAACTTTCGACCAAGAAAATTGATAATCTACAAAAAAAGACAAATCTTAAACAAAATACGTGAATTTTTAAAGAAGTTATTTAATTTTAAAGTAAAAAAGACGAATTATCTACAAAAAGTTGAAATTTTTAAGCGAAAAATATGAGTTTTCAATGAAAGAGTTAAACTTTCAACCAAATAGTTAAATTTTGAATAATAATTAAAAAACCTTGTTAAAAAAACTTATAATTTTAACTTTTAATAATATATTTGCATTCACAACAGAACGACTTTACAACCAAAACATATTTATAGTTCACAATTCAACCGAAAAATGCAATTTTTAATCTAAAAGTATAAATTTTCCATAAAACAATTTAATTTCTACAAAGAAACACGACCTTTTAACAAAAGACATGATTTCTTAACCAAAAATGGTATTGATTGATTGTCAGTTTCAAAAATGTATTTTCAACGAAAGAGATGAACATTCAAATAAAAAAAAATAGACTATTATAATATAACATAACACCTTCAAATAAAAAAAGACAAAATTTTTTAAAAAGTAGTTGAACTTTCGATAGAAAAGAGGACTTTTTTACAAAATATTTTTATTTTCAACAAAATAATTAATTTTTCAATCAAGTAATTGAGTTTTTATCCAAACGAGATGAATTCCAAAATCACGAATTTCTTTAATTTCTTTCAAATGCAGATCAAGATTTAAATAAGACTATTATAATATAACATAATTATAATAGTACCATTAATATATACATACATATATATATAATAGTATTAATATTTATATAATTTATTTTTTATACATGAAATAACATAACCTCAAAATATACGAATATCAAGAGGCGCGCGATCTATT
>NC_046666.1:100089309-100091398 GCF_010883055.1 Belonocnema kinseyi
TCCATGATAGTAATAGATACTTGCTTGTGAATTTTACTTTTTTGACTAATCGACAATTTTCCTGTGATCGTGTGCGGCTCCGATGCCAATCCGCTAGTACGTTAGCACAATGAAAATACATCAATTCTATCAGCAGCTTTGCAAGTCGTCCCGCATACAATTATGAAATCAGAATTTATAGCTCTTTCCCCTTCAATCATATTTCTAGTTGACGGTGTTGCATCAGTATAATTACATAATGTGTTCAAAGAAAGTAGCAACATTTTTATCACTTTTACAGAGCACTAAACAAATAAAAATATGAAATGCAATGCTTATCATAGGAACCCCGAAGCCCTGTGACAGCCATATTTGTTTTGATACAGCAGCGCCCCTTTGCCCGCGGTGGACGTTTTCTTTGCCAATATCATTGATTGATCATAGACGAATTCGAAAAAAATTGTTTTTTCAATAGTATATAAGATTTCTACATCATATAAACATTATCTAGGGTGTTTTTTTTTAAATTTAAGGGGTTTTTAGGGGTGTCTCACCCCCTTGGTCACGCAATTCAATTTTCGTGTATTTGGAAGTGCAAATATACGTTTTCGATGTATTTTTTGACGCTGAATTCAAATCTGACATAAAAAATACAGTGAATTCAAAAACAATCCTTCTACAGGGGTAAAAACTTAAAACTACCCCTTTGCTTTTTCTGAAGAGGGGTAAAATGGAGAAAAGTTTTAAAAAATGGTTGGAAAGGATCAATTCAACTGAAATGACATTGAAAACCGGTAAAAATGTTACAAATATGAATATAATGACAATATAATAATGACAAATTGTGAGTTCATATTCGGATTCAGCGGCTCAAAGTCCATAAGTGTAGCATAGTCACTTGTCTCGTGCAGACAACTTTTTTTTGTGGGCCTGTGATATTGTTCTACTAATCTTATTTAGTGTAATAATCTGACAGTACTAAAATAAATCAGGTAATATAAATAATTTATTGGAACATTAGGTTTAAAAAATGGCTTAATATACAAAATACTTAAACCTGAAATTCATATTCTAACTTTACAGTTGAATTCGAACATTGAATCGAAGGCTAGCTAAAATCGGAAGAAATAAGTCTTAAAAATGAAAATTTTTAAACAATAAGAATTTTATAAAATTTTGCTAAAAGCCAGTAATTATTTATACATTTTTATAAAATATAAGAATGCGCATTATGTGATATAATAAATAGTATTATAGTATAATAAATTGCAAAAATAGGTCAGTGAATTAAACGGTGTTCATTCCAATTTTTATTTTTTATTCAATTCCTGAAACAATACTTGAATGCTTGCAGTCTACGTAATTAGATAAAGAAACAAAAGCGATTTTTTTAGGAGAGCGATATAAAATTCCGTAAAATCGAAATTAGTCTATACAAAAGAAAGCAAAAGTTATTCCCGAGTTGAAGTTTTTCTGAAAGGGACCAAAAAAGTATGTTTAAACAAAATTATCCAGTTCCAAGAAATAAAATGTGGAAGCTTACAATCGCAAAGAGACAGAAACCTGAAATTGCATCAGGATCGTTTGATGATCACGATTAAAAGACCACTTTTCAGTTTAAACACAAAATAAAAACTTCTGAAATATTCTGTTGCTCAATTGGGAGAAAATGAGTTTGACTGGAAATTTATTTTTAAATTTCAAAACATAATGAAAACTTACTCTCAATATATCAGGAGGCTAAATAAGAATAAAAAAGAGTTAATAGACAAAACTTATTCTGCTCCGGGAAAATAAAGATTTAGTGTGGCGGTATCGCACTGTACCAGTTATAAAAGTTATAAAAGTGTCTTTTAGTTAAAATTGAAGATTAAATATTTCAGGATGGAATTTGATTATAATATAAAATATGTAAATTACAAGAGTGGAAACCAAAATACGATGCTTAGAGGTGCAATCGAGAATGGCGCGAACTCGCAAACTGTCGGCGGTAATGTAGCGCTACTGCGCTGGTGCAGTGATCCCAGATCTGAAACGAGATGCGGTCCAATACTATGACAGGGCTATGTCCGTGTGAATATAGTAGGAGACGCTGTAAATGACTGAGTTG
>NC_046666.1:100091498-100100450 GCF_010883055.1 Belonocnema kinseyi
TTTTTAATTTCTAATATATTGTGATATTACTTTCAGGAAAGATTTGAATTCATTAGAGATGTTGTCATCAACAGATACAAAATGCCTCTGGTCAATTTATAAACAATGCCACGCGAAGCCTAGCGACAGCCATGTTGGGTAGTTCACTTGACGACCGTCCGGGCTCGCATTGCAACTTTAAATTCCCAATAAGATAACTTTTGGGCCAATTTTCTGAGGTCGATTTGCTTCCCAAATTGCTGGCCCTCTAAAGGTTAAACAGGTGCGAGACGGGCTATGACCTCTTTTTCAAAGGGGTCATAAATTTCCTCTTAGTTTCCCGTCGAAAAAGAATTGTTAGATCTTGAAAAAGGCCGAGCGATCCTCGGTCACGCTACACCTGTGGATTATGGAGACCTTTGGTATAGATCAGTGATCGGCATGCTCCTGACCAAGTCAGACTACCCTGACGGGGCTAACTGACGACCTGCTTTCTGGTCAAGTACCTACGAGCTTCGGCAGACCATCCTTTTTTTTAGGGGTCCTTCGTTGGAAAATGGGAGAAAATTTGAGATTAAAAAATTCTTAATTTTGCAATCAGTGGCTTAAAAGAAATATATTTGGAATCCACGTACTTTTCAGATTCCAAAGACATGTAATTTGTCTATAAAGGATAAAAATTTGAGAAGTATTTAGTATTAAATTGAATATTAAGCCGAAGTTTCTTGATATTAAACTCCGTCAAATATTTAACTTTTTTAGGCAAGTAATATATTATTAATATCGAAAAAATTCATAGATGCTAATTATGCTATTTTTAAATCGCTATCTAAAAAAATATAAGTTTCTAAACTTCCTTACTTTGACATGCCTGTAGACAAAAGACCCCTGCTGGAGTAAGCTCACATTATGAATTTTGTTAAAGTTATCATAAATTTCCGAATTGAAAAAAAACGAATATTTCTGTCGAAAATGCCTGATTACTGCATTCGTAGATTAAATTGGTTTATAATATAAACAATTAAAATCGTAGAAAACATTTTTTTTTACAAATAATTTGTTGATAACAAATATTTTTGTATATTGTCTAATATTTGAATATCCTTAACTAATGCTATTTTATGCAACTTAAGCGATTTCAACCATTTTCCTGTTATTGACGAGCACCGGGAACGTCAAATAGAAAAAAGGCCATTCTTTCGTCATATTTTTTTATTTATAAAAAAATTGAAAACCTAATTCAAAAATCAGGCTGAACAACTATCTAAGATATCTTATTATCTTGTTTTCCAATTTTTTTGTTGAAATTGGTGAAGATCTGTGGGCTGTACGTTATTCTGAACCAAACGATCATTTTTCTTCCCAATGTGCGGCACTCCTTTCAGTCCGAAACCAAAAACTCTTTTTTTTTAATAATCTTGTAGGGCATTGGAAAAGAAACATTTAGATTGTTCGTCTGATTGAGTACTATAAATATCCGGACAGACAATTTTTGAATTAAAAAAAAGTGGTCTCAAAAATTTTCAAAATATGCTCACTTTTTGAATTTTCACCCAAAATGGCTGGCTAACGAACATGACCTTTATTTTAGGACACTAAAAGAGTATACCAAAGGCCAATCCAATCTGTCAATTCTTTCGAAAGTTATCGTGCTCCCAAACTAAAAATCTACACACACAGGCAGACACATTCGTAAAAACCTGTTTTTCGGAGTCAGGGGGTCTCAAAACGTGGACAAAATTTCAAAATTTTCAAAAATTCGAACTGTTCGTAAAAAAGTTCTAAATTTATCCATACATTTTTCATAGAAATAAGGCTTTAATATTTGACTTTTTTATCCCGTATCCGAGACCTAGCTACAAGTTCGTAACTTTTTTATGGATAAATTTTTCCGTGTGGATCCTGTACAAAGTACCCGTAAAGACCCCATTCGGTTCCTTTTTTAAAAACTCAAAAGAACAGCAAGGTCAAATTTTAAACTGTTGAAATTCGGATTCTACGTTAAAATTTCTATTTGAAACTCAAGGATTAATCTCAATACTTTTTTTGTTTGCAGCGGTAAAAAGTTAAAAAAATATATAAGATCTATAACGTTTGAAGTGTAGCAGTCAACAGACGTTTTACGTCTTATATTTTTTTAATCTTTTTTACCGTTGCAAAAATAAAACTATTGCGATTATTCTGTGATCTTCTATAGGGAATTTTAATGTAGAATCCGAATTTCAACAATTTAAAAGTTGATTTTGCAGTTTTTTTAGTTTTTTTAAAAAGGAACTGAATATGGACAATATATGGGGTCTTTACGGGTACTTTGTAGAGGCTCCATTCGGTTCCTTCGGTCTGCTAGGGATGGCTGTATAAGCAAACGAAAAATAAACTGAAACTTCCTTTGGCAAAAATGTATTGAAACTGTAGTTTTCGAGTTATGAAATTATTGATCTGGACCGACCAGAACCGACGCAAACGTTTGTTTTTTTCCCAAAGGAAGTTTCGGTTTATTTTTTTGTTTGTTTATACAACCATATAAGTCCGGACACTTAGTTCTTGGACATCCTGTATATTTGTTTTCTCATGGAAGAAGTCAAAAGGAAAATCCTTTACTATTTTACATGAACTTCGAGTTATTATGATGAAAAAAGATTTTGCGTTAAAACAGATTTTTCAACTTATATAAATAACTATAACTTCTGCACCAGAACAATGAATTAATAATATAGGTCAATCGATTTTTCAAACATTATAAATGATCATAACTTCTTTACTCTGAAATGCAATGTATTAATGTCACAGTTAGTGATGCTGTCGAGCGATATTTCCCGCTCTCGACACGATCCCAACTCGATCCCAGACTCCGGTATCGGGTTTGCATCGTATCGGTTTCAGCTCGACTCGACTTTGGATCCGGAAGTCGATATATCGGCTCGGGATCAAGTCGGTTTTTAGATACTCCTTCGGCAGATGTGCTCTTCTCACTTGAACCGAGCCGGAGAGGGAAATATGTCAGTGGGTTGACGTCACTCGTTCCCCCCTGACTCCTCCACCTTCTAGTTAAACCGGTTATGGCTATAGTGAAAATGCTGAAATACATTTTCCCCATAGATAGTGGAAGATTTTTACTTTGGATTAGAATTAAATAATTTGAAACATTGAAATGCGATTATGCCGATTATAGAAACTATTTTCAACCTTCATTCAGTTTAGAAATGTTTTTAATGAAAAAGAATATATTTTTTAGTATGTGGCGATATTGCACTGTTTATTCAAGAGGAGCAAATATGAATCAGATATTGAAAAGTGAACAACTTACAGCTCAATTGTTGTAAATAGATTGCATTCTTCTGATTCTTCAAAATTTCAGAGTGCAAATTTTTGGAAAAATATTTTAACTGAAGAAGAAAAATGTTGACAAACAGACGATTTTGTTGGAAGACTCTTGAATTTTCAACCAAGAAAGATGACTTTTCTAGCACAACTAATAAATTTGCAATTCAGAAGACTTCGTTTTAAGAAAATAGTGAAATTTTCTACTAATTATATAAAATTTGAAGAATTTAGTTTAAATTTTCTTCTTAAAGTGTTATTTACAAACCAAATATTTGCGATAAATTCTCAATAAACACTTCAATAGAACTGGAATGCTTATATATTTGACCCAAAATACGAATTTAAAATAAAATCATGAATATACTCAACCTGAATATGTACTTTAATTATGTTTATATAATTTGTTCGTAAAATTAACAAATGTTAATGCATAACTAAATTTTTGAATATGATTTGAGCAAGATCAGATAAAAAAACGATTTATTTTTGCTTCAAAAGCGCAGAAAATATACATTTGTTCCTATAATTTGTTCGTAAAATTAACAAATGTTAATGCATAACTAAATTTTATGAATATGATTTGAGGAAGATCAGATGAAAAAACGATTTTTTTTGCTTGAAAACGCCAAAAATATGAATTTGTTTCTATAATTTGTTCATGAAATTAACAAATGTTAATGCATTAATTAATTTGTGGATATGATTTGAACAAGGTCAGATAAAAAAAACGATTTATTTTTTATGAAAAACTCCGAAAATGTAAATTTGTTTATATAAATTGTTCGTAACATAAACAAATGCATAACTAAATTTGTTAATGATTTGAGCAAGGTCAGATGAAAAAACGATTCATTTTTGCTTGGAAACGCCGAAAATGTGCATTTGTTTCTATAATTTGTTCGTAAAATTAACAAATGTTAATGCATCACTAAAATTGTGGATATGATTTAAACAAGGACAGATAAAAAAACGGTTTTTTTATTGGAAAACGCCAAAAATGTGCATTTGTTTATATAAATTGTTTGTAAGATTAACGAATGCATAACTTAATTTTTGAGTTATTTGAGCAAGATGAGATGAAAAAACGATTTATTTTTGCTAAAAACGCCGAAAATGTTCATTTTTTTTAATATAAATTGTTCGTAAAATTAAGAAATGCATAACTTAATTTGTGAATTATTTCAGCATGGTGAGATGAAAACGATTTATTTTTGCTTGAAAACGCCCCAAATGTGAATTTTTTCATATTATTGGCTTATCAAATAAACAAATATCAACGGATGGTAAAATTTTCATAGAAAATATAATCGGTGATATCATTACAATAAGAGTAGACGAAAAAAAGATTGTTTGCCTTCTATTAATTTCTGTGATGTACATTTGTTTATAGAATTTGTTTATAGAAGTAATTAAAAAAGATTTAATTCTGAATTTTGATGGTCACATAGCATGCAAACAATAAAAGCAAGAAATTTTACACCATGAATATACTTTAACAGCAAATATTCTTAATATAGATTATTTTTTATTAAAATTCGCTAACAACAATAGCCTTTGCAAACTAACTTGCGGGTTCGATTCCCGCCTCGCACTCTGGAAGAGTCTCGGTGGCCCATGCGGTGAACACTAGCCTAGCAAGGGAGTTGTTCATCTTCGGAGAGTCGTGGGACCGGTACCTCTAGAGAAAAAGGTTTTCTCTAAGTACTTAAGGCTGTTGCTCTTGGTGGTTCGGAACCCACCTTAAACTGTAGGTCCCCCTTACACCACCAAGTAAGTGTGTGGAGGGTGTGTAAAGGAATAGAGAAGGTGTAAGAAAAATGTAAACCCTTAGGGGACACATTAGAAGCTTCCACTCAACTAACATTTTTACATTATCATCCTAATGAGAAGGTATTGGTTTTATATCAATTTTAACTCTGTCGGTTTTCATCAAATCTCCACGTTTTGAGACCCACTGAGTCAGAAAAAACGATTGTTACGAGGATGTTTGTCCGTCTGTCTGTAGTCTGTATTCTGTAGGCGCGATAACTTTCGAAAAATTGATCAGATTAGATTCTGTTTTGGCACACTTTTTTAAAATCTAAAAAGAAAGATTAAGTTTGCGAATAAGCTATTTTGGATCAAAATTTAAAAAGTGAGCGCGTTTTCAAAATTTTTTCAAGCTTTCAAAATTCTATGAACAATTATTTATAGTACTCAGAAACCTAAACAATTTATTTTCATGACTTTTTTCTTTAAAAAGAAAATTAACAGAGTTAGAGCATTTTCAAAATCCAAAAAAAACTAAAATGAACATTTCAAGCCGAAAAGGTGAAAATTCAAAATTTGATCGTGCCAACAATTTTTGAAACCACATTTTTCAAAAATTTTAAATTCTATGTACGGTTGTTTATAGTATTGGAAAAATCAAACAATTAATCCCCATGACTTTTTCCTGTGAAAATTAAATTATCAGAGTTAGAGCATTTTCAAAATAAAAAAAAATTAAAAAAAAATAAAATGAACATTTTAAGCCAAATGACGCATAATATGAAAAAAATTTAAGAGAAGAAAAACATTGATTTTTGAAAGACCTACAAGATTATCATAACAACTTTTCTAATTTGGTCGAAAAGTTTAACATTTCAAATTTGATCTTACCAGAAATAATGAAATATCAAAAAATTCCATTTTTTGGTCAGACTATGCAAGATACGATACGCAACAAAGGAATAAGCTAAAATTGCTGCCCTGGAAAGACCTAGGATACGTAGTTTTTGCTTTAGTCATAAAAAATAACATTCAAAATAAAAATATTAAATTTTTTTGAAAATACGACATAAGTACGAACTAAAATTAACAGACAAAAGATGTTCGCCTAAAAAGATCTATAAATTTATTATTATTTTTTAAAAGGACGAGTCGATTTTCTTTCAATCGTAAAAAATAAGATTAAAAATTAAAAAATTAAATTCTTGGAAAAAGGACAGAAAAGACGAAAGAGGACATAGGACCCTGCATAGGTTCCTGTATTAGAACCTATGCAGATGCGCAGTAGTTTTTATTTATTCGTAAAAAAAAAGATCAAAACTAGAAAAATTATAAAAACAAGGAAATACGAATTAGTATGATTCAATTTTTATGCATATTATTAATTGTAATGATATAAATTTATTCAAATAATACATTTCTCATCACAGTTTAGAATACAATTTAAAGCAAAATAAGAAAGAAATATAAAAATAATCATAATAAATACAATTTGTTCTTTATTTTGCGATTTTTTAAAACGCAATCCCAGCCAGAGTTACATAAAAACGTATTATATTTGATATACAAGTGTTGTGTATAATGTAGAAAAGTTGGCATGTTGAACAAAACCGAGTGCGAAGCACGAGATACGTGATGAGAATGTGTTCGTAAAAGCCGAAAGAGCTTTAACAAAAGAGAGTTCAAAATCACAAAATTACAGTTTCCGGTCCGTTGACCTTTGATTTTAAAAGGTCTGTATACGAATGCGAGAGAAATGGAAAGACCGAGCGCGGAGTGCGATTGCTACAGTCGCGTTCGGTAGGTACGCCCAAATTTTCGAGCTATGCTCTTTTAACGAAAGAGCATTCACAATCACAAAAGTACAGTGGTGAATGTTTTCAGTATAATTTTGAAAGGTTTGCGCAAGAATGTGCGAAAATATAAAGACCGAGCGCGTGGCGCGAGGTAAATACATAATCGAGCGCGAAGTGCGAGATAAATATAAATGAGATAAATGTGAGATAAATGTACAATCGACATTGAATTAAAGAGATTTGAAATATAAAAACAATTTTTTCTACGGTAATAAAACATGAAAGGCAAAAATTCAACACTTTTCGCTATTTACATTAAGATAAAAATTAAATAACCTCCGTGAAAAGGAACACTAACCGTACCGTAAAAACCTGCCTAGCCCTATACATGCGATTTAAGCTGTATTTATATGCCTGTCGCTTGTAAACGGAAAATGTATCTTCTTCTCATACTACCATGGTACAATACCACGCATTTATCACACTCTAGATTTTCTCTGTTTTTCCGTTGGGTAGAAAATCTAAAGTGAGATAAATGCATCGCATCGCCATATGGTAGAGTGAGAAGAAGATACATTTTCCGTCTGCATACGACAGGCGTGTAAATACACCATTAATATACTATAATTAGCAATGTGCTCTTTTAAAAATTTATACCTTTTGAAACTTTCAACTAAAAGTTTCAAAGTTTGTGAAACTTTTGAAACTTTAGCATTTTTATCTATATTTATAATAATTATAGATCGAAAATACTTAATGTACATTTGAAATTAGTTTTTTATTATGAGAACTGTACTTTACTTCTTTTTTTTTATTTAAAAATTATTTTAATATCAAATAAACTGAGTCTGAAAACAGAAGCGGAACTAACATAAACAAACATACATATACCTGAGATACCAAGAAAAGCGCCGAAGCTTGACATTTTAATCATGATTGATAATAATTCAATTCAACACAGTTGATAAATTTCGTACATAGAACTGATTTATATTTTATACATAATATTATTTTTATTTTCTGACTGCATTTTTTTGTAATTACAGTTGCCTGTACTAAAACAATATGTCAAGGCGTCAGCTGTTAATAAACTATAAGCTTGATTAAAAATGGGAAAAAATAAGTGGGAAATGAATTGACTTTTATTATATTCAATTCAAGCATTATGTATGTATATATATATTTGTCATAAGGAGAACTGCAGGATTTTGCCGGGAGCTGATGCTAATCTGAAAAAATGCACCCGCTCCCAGCGAAATCGCGGTAAAATTTCAGTCTGAGAACACGGAGCGATCCAAGGATTACCGCCTTCTGCATTTTTCCCACAAGTGTTTTAGCATATTGTTCACACGCAGGGATGCTTTTCAGGCTACTAATCAGCGAAAGCTTGGCACCTCCAAGAGCGCCGATGATAAGGACGATTAGCTTGACAGAATATTCCGGGTATAATCGTCGCAACTCCCTTATGAGGTCTCTATACCTCTCTTTCTTTCCATTCTCCTTGGCTCTTAGTGCCGCATTGTACCTTTGAATGTAGGTCGTTCCCGCGTGAGTTGGACAACTAGATAGTATGTGAGCTAAAAGCTCGGGGTGTGTATGGCACGCCTTGTAGCTATCATCAGGAATATCTTGGCTCAAAATGTGGCGACGGTATGTTAACGTAGAAATGACACCGTCTTGGCATGCCAAAATATACGAATGTGAATTATTTACATTCTAAAAATAAATAATTCAATTTGTTGATATCAAGAAACTTATTATTCGGCTTCAACTTGTCTGCAATGTCTCAGGTCGATTCTTTCACTTCAATATGTAAAATATCAATATATTTATGGCACGCATATAATTATATATATATATATATCACTGAGCAATCAAATAAAATTCATATCTGTTAGCAACCCTAAAAATATTCTACGAGGGTGGATTGATAAGTTTCCGGCCTGACCAAGAAAAACAACGTTTTTAAGAATTTTTTTTTTATTTCTCAACATAATCTCCCCCAAAGCTGATACATTTCTCATAGCGGTGTTCTAGTCTAGTAATGCCATCTCTATAGAATGATTCGTCAAGCTCCTCAAAATACCCATTTACAGCTTCGATT
>NC_046666.1:100100550-100123964 GCF_010883055.1 Belonocnema kinseyi
AGCTATCTAAGGATGGTACTATAGAACGCCACCTCAAGGTAGGCCTAGTGGCGCCATCTCTTGGTCAGGCCGGAAACTTATCAATCCACCCTCGTATAAAGTGCCATCATAGCTACATAAATCTGGAAGTTGAATTTCTATAAGTTTCATAAGTTATGTTTAAATTTCATTGATTATAAATTTCGCATATTGAAACTTTCAGAGTGAAAGTTTCAAAATGAAACTTTCAACAGCACATTGCTAACTATAATATTATAAGTAAATTGATTACTCTCAAACCGAAGAATGGTTTATGTACTTGCTAAGTGCTAAAAAAAAAGATTTTATAAATATTTATAACAGTCATACAGACAGCTTTGAAATATTAGTGGTGAAAATAAGTCCTCTAGCAAATGTATCTGTAACTGCGTCTTCAAATTATCGTGCTGACGAAACAGTGTGACATCGAGACATACAAATATATTCGGACAGTTGCTTGGAACATTGTATTAGGCATTTTTAAATTAAGAAAGTTTAAAAAAATGAAAGTAACAATTTTTAAAGTTGATACCATTACAAAGCTTTTTCTATGAGGAAGCAACATTAAACAATATAGATCAGAAGTATATCAGGTAAATGTATAATTAATAAGTTGGATTTATTACTTTTTTTTATTAAATGTAATTCAAAATATTTTTCAGGTAATTATGCTGTGATAAATGTTTAAATATTTACATTTGCCATTAAAGAAATACATTGCGTTCAATATTAATTTATTCTATCATTATACCAAACATTTTAAACATGTAATATTATTGTTTAAATTCAGTAGGCTCTAATCTTTAATGTGTAAAAAGTTAATCAAAAGTACTTTTCTCAAACTTTTTAAAAACAAGCTTTTCCAGTTAAAATACCGTTCTAATTTCAAAAGCCTGGGGAACTTTGATCATCCTATTTATGAACAGCGCTGAAATCATTATTTAAGCCTATAAGGTCTAAAAATGAAAAATGTTCAAATTTACTGGCTCCCAAAAGAATGGTATACTCATTCAAAGCTTTAAATCTTTACATCGTTAAATTGAATCGGACAAATTTTGATTGCCCTGTATTTTCCAAACACCTAAATTTTGAAAATATTTATGTATCACATTTTAATTTTAATGTTTTGAAAAAACTTGACCTTTAAATATTGTCATATTAAAAGTCTGCAATTTATGCATGACATTGTGCAATTATATTTTCGATAACAAAATTAATGCATTTAAAATTTTTTTATTGTTTTTAATTATTACAGTCAAATCTTTATTTAGTGATTCTGGATTTTGCTTTCCAAGGCATCAAGCCGCGCGGTCGGAATTGGTGATAGGAGTTGTGGGGGATGTGTGATGGTCACACATCCGTTACAACACAGGGATACAGAGAAATAGGAGCGAGGGAGAGAGAGAAATCACTTCAGAGACTCTGGATTCATGGTCACCTTTAGCCCAAAACTGACACTAAATCCAGATTTGACTGTCATATCCGAAATATTTTATTTAAAAAAAAGAATTAGAATTGTCCGAAATTTGACACCACAGTTTTTCAACGGATCTCCACGTTTCGAGACCCCTGAATCCGAAAATCAAATTTTTACGATGGCGCTTGTCTGTCGTCTGCCCTTCCGGCCGTAAACACGATAACTCTCGTAAACACGATATCCGAGCTTAAAGCGCGAGGTATAATTATGTCCGAACGCGAAGCGCGAGATCCAACCTCGCGCGCCCTAGGCGCGCTCAAAATTGCGAGCGAAGCGAGCCGCGCGCGATGAGAATGTGCCCGCGAACGTTTTTGGTCCTTTATATTCACTCCAGATTAGCCGCTCCGCTACCGAGACGGTAATCGCCCGACCCGCATCCTTTACATGCTAAATATAATGAAATCGATGATGGTTCGGGTCGACCGGGCCTAATTTTTTCCATTACCTTTCCATTTAGCAACGGACCTCATATACATGACCAGAAACTATTTTTAGGTCATAGGGCAGCTACAAATTGCTATCGATCACTACTATTATAACAATCTATGATCTGTTTTATTTCTTGATTCTTATTTGTGCCCCTTCACTCATTGTTCTTGCATCTGCTGATTGGCTTCTACATGATTATGCCATATGCACATATTATGAAATATTTGAATATGTCGAATATGAAATTTCTGTATCTAGAACGAAGGGAAAAATGTTATTGTTTTAATTTTTTAGGGAAAAATGGTTTACGTTAGTTAGGAATTTTGTATTTTTCCGCAATTTTGGAACGTTCTAAAACCCACAAAATGTTGTTTTCTCATAGAAGAAAAAGAATAGGTGTCATTTTTGCCAGATAAAGAAATTTTTGATTCAACAAATTCAACTTTTTACAGCATAAAGAAAATGTTTTTCGAATGAAGTTCAAAAATGTTGTAATCAGCCGAAAAATTTTGTTTTTGCTTTCTAATTTTTTATAATTCTTCACTAGCAAAAACGATACGTATTAAAAATTTGTCAAAATGTTATCAGTAGTAAGAAATTTTCTTTAAATTCTTTAAATTTTGAAATTTCAAATAAAGAGAGAGAGAACAGAAAATATTAACCAATTTGAAATCCTTTTTTCTAATTTTCTCCAATTTCAACACGCATATTTTTTTGGTTAACTAAGGGACCATTCAGCATATTGACTTAAGGGTCCCAAGGAGAGGGGGATATCTACATGACCGTAGTTGGGTGGGAAGGGGGGTAAAAATCATTCTTACGTAATATTTAACATTGCCGAGAGCGCAATGGTTGAGAGCGTAAACCTCGAGCTTGTTGGTTACACGATATTTCACACGAAGACGAAATGAAATTTAAGCATGAAAAAACATAATGCGTACGCAGTGAGACATATGCAGTGGCTACAAGGTGTAACTTCATGGATATTATTAATTAAAATATTAAAGTTCAATTATATATTCAATAACGTCTACTAATAAAAACTTCTGTAATGTCAGCAACACAAAGATCAGTTTTAAAAGAAATTTCCGTACACTCCTGCCTTCTGACTCTTAGAAGACCTGCCAGATATGCATTTTTAAATAATTTCACGCATTTTTTCAGTGAATTTTTTTAATTATTCAGCAGTAAACAATTTCTAAAATATGAGATAAAAGACATATTAAAGATGAGACTTTCGTGCATATTGATGAGTGTTCTTAAAAGTTGCTAATTAATTAGTAATTAATTGTCTAGATCTTTAAAAACATTATAAAAGTATATTTCTTATTTATCTACGTTTTCCCACTTGCACAATTTTACCATTTTTCTTCATAACATTAGTTTTAACTGATTAAGCATAATTATCTTGGCTTGCGTTAACCCTCTCCTTATTTTTTGTATGAAAATTGTGTTAAACATAAAGTAATTATGTATTAATATCTTTGCCTGTTTCGGTGTAAGATTAAAAAACGCTATACAACATAATTACGGTAAGCTGTTGACAAATAGTTGCTCTCCTACAAGAAAGTATTAAGAAATTTCTTTTGAAAGTTCCACGGCCAAATATTTTAATGAAAAATTAACTCTGATTATTGAGTTTTTTCTGGAAAGATATTATTCGAAATAATTAAACTGATATTGAAACAGCTAAACCAATATAATTATTGTCAGTAAGGTAAAATTGTAAAGAAGAGCTGAATGAAAAGTATTTAAAATTCTCAAATTTCATATAAACACCTCCTAATTCTTTAATATTATTATTATTATATTTTCAAACGATCAAATCAAAATTATGGTCAGCAATGATATTTTTTTGAAAGTTGTATGGCAATTGAAAGGAAAAATTAATTCTGCAATTGACTTTTTTTCTGTATAGAAATTATTAAAAATAATAAGAAGTTGGATGTGAAAAATTACTATGGGGAAAGAAAAGAGAGAGTCGAAAATACGAAGAGTTCATACTTTCGTTATTTCGACAAGTCTGTCGCCATCTACTGGACTTCAGAACCATTTATTCCCCCAACTAACGCCGTAGCGACGGTCTCAGGGGCCCCGGTGCGAAACTTTTCGGGGGCCCTTAGTGGGGAGTTTTTCTCATAAAATAGTGTACATTGCCTTATTATTGTAGGGTAATAAAAAATCAGCTAATTTTTTTTGTTCTTTTCAAAGAAGTGTTCTTATTTACGTTTTACACTCGTGATGTACAAAAACTAAAACTACGCAAAAAATCACTCATGAAAGAAGGTTTTAGAACATCTAGTATCTGGCATTCTCATAATCCTAAAAAAAACTTTTTTCACGATCTCATAATGACAGTATATTTGCATTTTGTAGAACCAAATTTTCGTTATCACAAGTGTGAATCTTATAACTATATACTGTTCAATATGACTGTCATTAGAAATTACAATTTTTTTACGTTAAAAATACTGCAATCCTGCAATAAATAGCATATGAAAGCAGGAAGTTTGTGCACACCTAACGTTATGCATCTCTTTTTTAAAACGATTTCTTTCTCGATTTCATAGCGGCAAAATCATCGATCGTTTTCGTAAAATCAATTTTTCGGGCTCTCTCATTTTCGATCGATAGAATGGCTAATCCGTTTAATCTTTCCTCTCCCATCGAGCTTCGCAAATAATTCTTGATCAATTTCAATTTTGTAAATGATCGTTCAGCTGTTGCGGAAGTTACTGGGATAGTAAGGTACATTACACAAGCAGTGTAAACGTCTGAAAAAGTGGACATCAAAGAACTGTGTTCAATTACGAGAAAATCGACCAGTTGTTTAACAGTTTTCATTTGCTTTACTTGGGAGTTGAAAGCAGATTTTACAGAAAGCAATTGCGCAGGAAAATATTCAGATATGTAATCTGGCATTTTCTGGACAAACTTCTCAGCCATGAAGAAAACAAGAATCATATGCTGTATATATTGCTGATAGCGCCAGTAGCGCTTGCGGCAGACATGGGTGCGGGATGCGCGGGAAATTCAAAAGCATATCTGACCTACAACATTTTTCTCTTTCTGTAATAATGTTTTTCACATCCATCACTTGAACTTTTTACTATAAAACCAATTTTAATTTTCATTTAATTCTTCAAAATATTCTAGAAAAAATCAAAAAGCTAACGAAACTTTCCGAAAAAATTAATTTTGTGGTAAAAGCTTTTTCGATCTGGGGGCCCCATCACACTCGGGGGGCCCGGTGCACCGCACCGCCTGCACCAGCCTCGCTAGGGCCTGCCCCCAATAGTGGCTCTCACCGTAGAGAGAACCTTTCCTCTGCGCTCTCACCTTCCAGGAAAATGTTTATAATTGGCATCAGTAGAAAAGGTCTTAGTGGCCAGGCGCCGCGCGAAAAGACTGTTGAGAAACCAGCGGTCATTTTCAACGGTAGCCGAATGATCCCTTTCAACGAATTAGAATTGTCCGAAATTTGACACCACAGTTTTTCAACGGATCTCCACGTTTCGAGACCCCTGAATCCGAAAATCAAATTTTTACGATGGCGCTTGTCTGTCGTCTGCCCTTCCGGCCGTAAACACGATAACTCTCGTAAACACGATATCCGTGCTTAAAGCGCGAGGTATAAAAGTGGTATGTGGTTGCTTAAGGAGTTACTAGAAAAAGAAAGTTAAAAGCTAAAGACACTAACAAAAAAGAATATCAAGTTTGAAAAAAAACGATTCTACTCATTTTGCTGAAGCAGTCAAAAGAAGCCGAGGATCATAACCTCTAAATTTGGACTAGATAGATGCTGATAATTGAGTAATTTAAGCCAGACTATTTGTTCATAAATGAAGAATAATTGATAAACAATGTTTCTCTTCACTATTCACTTAATAGTGATACTATTAAAGTTTAGTTTAAGCTGATTCCTTCACTATTTCATCTTCATATGACTAGGGTGTCAATAATTGGGGCCATCCCTGCCAAGAATTGCGTCAACCCTGTCAAGAATGGGAGTTTTAGGCTAATGAGCTCATTTTAATTATTTTATCAGTTTCTAATATATACTGAGAAAAATAAAGCTTAGAATTTGATACCCTATTATGTTAGCACTGTACGTATTATTATTACATTTCTCACACGTAAAATTTTTGGCATTAATTTCTTTCTCAAAGCCTGACGTTTGCCTTAACCTGCCAACAATTGGGTACATTACCCTAAGCTGCTACGATAATGTGGAAAAATAGCTTTAAAATGAGTCTACTGACATTACAAAATATGCTGATTATTTCGAATATTACATAAAGTTTAAAGAAATATTAGAAATTTACATTATTTTTGCAAAATCTACTTTAAAAAATGGACAAATTGGTTTTATCCTCTGCTCGATTTCATACAGAGTTTTTAGAGCATTCAACTTTTTAAGGCCATGTGACGAGAGGGTCACGTGACCAAACCTGGTCTTCGATTTTTCTTTCCCAACTTACGTCTAAACGAAATGAGGTATCGCTCTCAAAGTTTGGGAAAAGAAAGAGGAGGTAATAAATTCCATGTCTCTGCTTTGTTCCGGTGGAAATTTTGAGAAAAATTTTTTCTTTAAGAAAATACCAGTGGAAGTTTTCTTTCCCAACTTACATCCACACGGAATGAGATATCGTGTTAAAAATTTGGCACCATACATAGAAGGCATGCAAGAGTTTGTCTCTGGTCCTAAATAATTAGAATAGCGAAAAAAGTTTTTTTTTTTAATTTCTATTTTGGAGAAATACCGATCGTGCTGTCGTCAAACCCTGCAAGCAATTTTCAATGTTAATGGGCTAATTATGAGGTTTATATTTATCATAGTGGGACAAAACAACAAAAATCGCTCACGAACATTATGCACCAACAATTAAAAAACTAATGTTTGCACTTAAAATGCAAATAAACATATCAGTCTGGTATCAACTGTGTCAAAGCAGCACTAGCGCAGCGAGTAGACAACTTCGAACTTCTAGGGTCTGTGGGTAAAACAGATTGCATGATTACCGTAAGAGAAAGTTAAAAGCATGGACATAGGAAACACGGGACTAGGCATGTCATCCTAACTTGGCGAGCGGGGTTGAATCCACGGGAGGGGGGGAGAGAATTCCATGAGTGGGGAGAGCCGCCATCTTACGATGTGCCATTTGATTATGCGCACGAGCATTTTTGCCGACAAACTGTGCATAAAAATATAAACACGTGGGCGCTGTCATGTTTGTTGCGGGACATCAAAAGGTGGCGATCCTCCCCCCTCATTGCATCACCCCCGCAATGACATGCCTAGTCATGCCATCCTAACTTGGGCGAGCGGGGTTGAATCCACGGGAGGGGGGAGAATTCCATGAGTGGGGAGAGTCGCCATCTTACGATGTGCCATTTGATTATGCGCACGAGCATTTTTGCCGGCAAACTGTGCATGAAAATATAAATATGTGGGCACTGCCATGTTTGTTGCGGGACATCAAAAGGTGGCGGTCCTCCCCCCTCATTGTGGGGGTGATGCAATGAGGTGGGAGATCCGCCACCTTTTGATGTCCCGCAACAAACATGGCATGTTAGGATAGCATGCCTAGTCCCGTGTTTCCTATGTCCATGGTTAAAAGTCAAACATCTGCTGTAAAACCTAAATGTGTCCGTCGATAATCATTACTTGCATAAATAAACTTTTTTCTTCCTCCAACTCTTCGCAAGGCCACAAACGATCCTTTAATATTTATTAACATTTCCCGAAAAAAATTTCCGCGTTATTTAACCTTTTACTTTTCAATATGGGTGAAAAATATTGATCTTAGGGCTGACTTGATCAGCTGTTACACTCATCGCATGGCCTTAAAGAGAAAATTTTTTAGCTCTTTCATAATTAAAATAAAGAGAACTTATCAGTCATTAAAAAATGAGGTGAACATAAACTTTTGTCGAAGTGTATTACAATTATAAGTAATAATTTACGATTTATGGCATATAAATGCCTATGTAACAATATAATATTTTGAATTTTAATTTAAAAAATAAATCATTTGTTTTCATTAGGGGCCATCCATATACCACGTGGACACTTTAGGGAGGAGGGGAGTATGGCAAAATTCCACGCTTGTCCACGAGGAGGGCCGGTGGGGTCGAGCTAGAATCCGCGTGGACACACATTTCCCTAAATCTGTGAAAAAATATACTGAAATGAGACAAGGTATACTCTAGGTTTACTCCAATTTTTATATTGTGCTCATGCACAATATAATGTTAATTTTAATTTTATTTTTTTCACGACTTTTTCTTTCAAATTCAAATCATGTTTAAGCTCACGTTCCTAAGCTAATTCGAATTTTTTCACCCAATTCATCGCTCCTTTTGGACTTTTTATAGTCCGGGAGCTCGCGACAATTCTATGGACGTCATTTTAGTACTTACTAAAATTTCAGATTCTTTTGATTTCATAGTCAACAGTTCGAAATTTGTTTACTGGCTAACAGCTGTTGGTGTATTTTGCAACAATCTATCGTTAAATTCGTCAAAAATTCGAGTGAAAAAACGTCATTTTAGTACTCTTGAAATCCACGGGTAATGATCGTTTAGATGCTGAAAACTAAAAATAAGTTTGACTGGCAGCTCCCAAATTGTGCCAAAGTTAACTGGCAGACTGTCAAACATGTAAAAAATTCCAGTGAAAAAACGTCACTTTAGTACTCTTCAAACCCACGGGGAATGATTGTTTGGATACTAAAAACTAACAATAAATTTGACTTGCAGCTCCTGAGTCAAACTTATTGTTATTTTTTAACATCCAAACAATCATTCCCCGTGGGTTTGAAGAGTACTAAAATACGTTTTTTCATTCGAATTTCGGACCAGTTTAAGGAGAAATTGTTGCTAAATGCACAAACAGCTGTTAGCTAGTCAACGAGTTTCGAACTTTTGACATATGAAAACAGAAGAATCTGAAATTTTAGTGAGTCCTCAAATGACGTCCATGGTATATGGATGGCCCCTTATATAATTATTCTAATAATTGTGAATCATTAGAATAATGATATAATAAACATTTAATATTCGATTGATAAATAAATATTCAGTGCAACCATTTATGTTTATGGTAAATCCAGTAATTGTAACTCTGGTGATAACTCATTTTAAAAATTCTCTAACCTCAGCAATTACCGACGCGTAACGTCTGTAAAAGGCCGAAAACTGCGAAGTAACTCCGGGAAGTTGACTCACTGACCAAGAGGGCGCGCTTAGCAGTCGGATTTTGATGGAATCTCTTATTCCATTACATGAGCAATCGCCCACCTCATTTCTGATGGTGATTGGTTCTACTCATCATCGACTTTCTCGATTTATCCTGTCTTTCTATTCCCTGGTCCACTTCCAACAGCCGTAGCCAGCGGTCATGAATATAGGAATTCTCAATGCAAACAATTTTGAAAGTGTGATTAATGAATACAAGAAAAAATGTCGAACTGTAGTTTCTAGTTGTAAAAATTACACGGGGAAAAAGAATAAAAAGAAAGGTTTAAAGATTACGTTTCAGGAGTAAGTTAAAAAAAAACATTTTTGTTTTTTAAGAAATAAACATAAATGTATGTTAAATATAAAAAAACCGGTAAGAGCAATTTGTAGTAATGGAACTGCACTTAACAAAATCATGTGCATGATTTTATAAAAGCTTTCAGTCATACATAACCTGTCAAACTTACTGTGATCAGCAGTTCCTATACTTGCTTTTTTAATTTTAACATTTGTAAACATACTAAAAATCGCTGCGTATTAAAAAGTGTATGCTTGAGTGTCTGCGCGATATTAGTGTTTAAGCATTTATTTAATTGGACAATAATGTATGTAAATTATTGCCAACGAAACTGGAGCTACGTATAACCTGAACCAGATTTGTTTATTATCTTATTCTATACATTCTTTGAAAGATTTCCGAATGATTCAGTTAAAAACAGGAATGGGCGGATAGAATCGGAGCACTTGTAGGAGCTTTGAAGGTATATTCGAAGATTTGCTCATGCCATTTCCAAGAAGAAATGATTCATAGAACTTCCCTCAGCTCTGTTAGACTTCGAACTAATGCTGGTCCTTGCGTAGGTATAAATTATTTACGAATGAATAAATGTAGTTAAATTTAAGGATGTTAGAAAGAGGCAGTAGCCTTATAGTGAGAAATTTTATACACGGAACTATTCATTTCAAATTATGTAGACTGAATACGTTCAAGTTACATAATCGTCCGTAAATGAAATATATTGTTATTCAAAAAAATTTAGACGAGACGTATTTCACTTATTTGACAGAAAAAATTTCTTTGCAAAGGTATGAATATTTGAGCTTTTAAAACTTGTATGACATTTCATAACAAAATTCTGATTTTTGATTTATTGTCCCGCTAATTTTTCTTTCTTGTCCCATCTTGTTTTCGCACAAAATGGGAATAATAATTTCTGAGTAACAAAAAAAATTCTTTCTTCTCCAGAAAATTTTCTCATAAAATGCGTCACAAGTTCTAACAGTTCAGATACTTTCTTGTGTAAATTTCCGGCATAGAATTTTCAATTCAAGATGGCCGACCTCCCTTATAAGTTATGATCAATCCCCGCGCCATGGTTAGGGAGCATGTGGCTAGTCCCCTCTTATTCAGAGATGAGGTGGGAGATTGCCGAGCTAATTGAGTATTCCATGGACATAGGAAATACGGGACTAGGCCTGCCATTGCGGGGCTAATGCAATAAAGGGGAGGTCTGCCATCTTTTGATGTCCTGCGACAAACATGGCAGCGCCCGCACGTTTAAATTTTTGTTCATAGTTTGTCGGCCCAAAACGCTCGTGCGCATAATCAAGTGGCACATCGTAAGATGGCGGCTTGCATGCCTAGTCTCGTGTTTCCTATGTCCATGGAGTATTCTAACATTACGCCATACTTAATCGGTAACGTCGAAACATATAAGGCAGTACCACTTGGTGGACTGAAAAGAATAGTCCTTTTCATCGACGTGAAGTTGGCACAGCAAATATGAAAAAACTATATCATATGGAATCGTTTGGTGGTGTTTGGTAGCCCACTTTTGATGTTTGGTGGCCAAAATTGAAAAAGTTATCGAATTTTAAAATTTGTAGTGCTAACTTCACGTTAGCACCCCACTTTTAAATATTTTCAAAAATTTCTTGCAGGAATCGTTTGATGCTTGATTAGTGGTGTTTAGTAGTCCACTTTTGACGCTTGGTGGTCAAAATTGAAAAAGATATGGAACTTTGAAAAAAATGACCAGCGCCCCAAAATTTTAATATTTTGAATTTTGTTTGCACCAATCGCTCCAAAATCGTTTGTTGGTATTTGGTTGTCCACTTTTGTCGTTTAAAAATTCAAAATAATGAAATTATGGTAAATTTATAATTTTGTAAACAAAATTACAAGTGTCAGCGCGTAGACGTTTCCGCGCATGCGACCGCGCGGCGTACTCGTGTACTTGTCATTTGCGCGAAAAATTTAAAACTAAAGAATGCCAGAAATACAACAGAAGATTTTTTTAAAAAATCAGAATAAGCGATTAAAGGACCAGAGTTGACTATCAAGAAAGTAGACCCAAATTTGAAAAAGTTGCAGTCAGTGGACGGATTGAACCTTACTTTTCAGATCAGGGTGGAGGAGATTAACAATAATTTCTCCTTTTTGAATTCGAAATAAGGTCCAGAGGCAGGATTCGACTATTCAGACGCAGATTTTCTTTTCGTAGAAAATCAAAACCAACTTTTGCCTGTAAATTCTAATAAAAATGCTTGGGATTAGGATGGCAATTTAGTTTATGCGGAACTTCTTCCTGTTTCTTTGAACACTTGACAACTGAAAACTTTTATCCAAGAAGATTGAGATTTGATTGCATTTTTTTCTTAATTTTCTCTTTATTCTTTGAAATTGAAAAATCGTCTTTTTTGTTCTAAGTATGTAGTAAAAATCAAGTCCGAACTCCGTTTGAAGCAAAGATTAGCTTTAACCTAAATTTAAACGCGGTTAATTTATTTTAAAAATTGCAGTATTTTTTGAACGTAAGAAATTACGTAAGAAGTTAATATAATAAGGAATTGATTTTGATACTTTATCAACACTTTACGGAGTTTTAGATCTTAAGGGCGTTGGATCGATGTACTAACTTCAAAATTTAATCTCTTCGTTTTACTTCATAAATTTGTAATTATATTTGAAAAATAAGTATCGCTACACAGCGAAAAAATATCTAATTATAATATTTATCGAGTAAAATAAGGAAATCGAAACGTAAGGTTGCAACATAGATCCAAAACCCTTAAGGCAAGGTCGACTAAGGGTTCAAATTTCCATTGTCGCTTTTACTTTAACTTTTTCTTTTTAAGATAACTTATGATAAACATTTAAACATAAAATACTATGTTGGCTAATTTCAAAGTTCACAAAAAGAATATGTGATATAGAATTAATATAACATATGTGATATTATTTTTATGGAATACTATATAAAAACAGTTTTTTTTTAATTAAAAAAAGCAATTGTATATTTTAAGAAAAATAAATAAAGTTATATTTGAGTAATATCTGTACACAATAACATTTTTTATTATGTGTACCGCCATTTAGTTAATATGCGTTGTCTTCCATAATTAAACGATACATTATTTTTTGGTTGCCATCTATCTCATGCGAGAAGTGCATTACTGGAGAGAATCAAAATATAAAAATAAGCGATGATTACTTTACAGATTCTGAAAGAAACTAAATTTTCTTACGTCATGCGGCACAAAATAAATAAAACAAAGTAGTATCGAGTGGGTTTGTTTTTTCAGCGTGGAAAATTAATTGCGGCAATGATAACATTAGTTGATCGCAAATAAATGGGTGGAGTTCCGAATAGCGTAAGCCGACGATTTCATTCATACTATGTATATTTATGTATTTTGACGCGCTGATTACGAAAATGATAGTGAAAATTTGCGACTAGTCGATTTTCATGGTGAAACCATAAAAAAACCGTAAAAATCATGGTTTTTTGCGATTATCTCAGCTCATATGCAAAATAAAATAAAAATTTCTGAAAGAAAAGTTATAGAACTCATCGAAATACAGATTTTTCGTCTGAAAATTTTTTTTCTGTGAGTAATACTTTTCGACAAAATGAACGATATAAGGATTAAAATCGTATCTCTATTGGTTTCGGTTTGGTACCTACTTACGCTCTTCACCACGGGAAGGTTCGAGAATTTTGAAGAGCATTTTTTTTTTAAGGTCACACCGCTGCCAATTTCCAAAGTCCCGTGGAAGGCGGGAAGGCACCCGATGACAGGTCACAGAAAAAATTTAAAATCACACCCCTGCCCCTTTTCCAACGTAAATTTTTATTATTTACTAAAATAAACATAAAAAAACATGGTTTTTATGGGTTTTTCTTGGTTTTCACCAAGAAAATCGACTAGTCGCCAATTTTCACTATCATTTTAGTAATCAGCGCATCAAAATATATGCGTATACGGAGCCTCAAAAGAATCAGCGGTTTACGCTATTCGGAACTCCATTCCTACTCAATAATATTTTGGTATGTAGTATTTTATATAGTCATTACAGATAGTTTTCACAAGTGTGGAGTGAGTTTTCAGGAATGTGCAGTGCTGTATTCTTAATAAATTAATAAAATACTAGAATATTTCAGTAATGAAAAGTTCGATCTTGAAGTAGAGTTCAATCCGTCCACTGACTGTGGCTTTTTCAAATTTGGGTATATTCTCTCGATAATCAGCTCTGGTTGTTCAATCGCTTCTTCTGTTTTTTTTTTTTTTTTTTTTTTTTAATCATCTGTCGTATTTCTGGCATTCTTTAGTTTCAAAACTTTCGCACCAATGACAAGTACACGAGTACGCCGCGCGGCTGCATGCGCGGAAACATCTGCGCGTTGACACTTTGAATTTTGTTTAGAAAATTAGAAAATTACCATAATGTGTAAAAGTGAATGGAAATGATGTGCCAGGTGCTGAATTATTGCATAAAAAGGTGGAAAAAATACCATTTGTCAGTTAAAAAGGAGATTAAAATGCAGGAAACAATGTACCAAAGGAAAAGAGCAGCAACTTATTGACCGGTATGTGGAATGCAGGTTATGTTTAAACTGCGTATAGTGTAAGGTTTCAACAGTGAAAAGATAGTGTTTTGCATAAAAGTGAAATAATTTTAATAATTACAAAATATAAAAAAAGGTTGATAAAGCATTTTTAAAGAAATGCAGTTGAAAATGAATTGATATCGATCATTTTAAGTGGGTTGTAAGTTTTGAAATTCACCTAGCTTTTAAATTACTAAAATAAATGCAACTGCGATTTTTTTAGTTTGAACATTTTTCTCTGAAAATTTGTACAATAAAACAAATATGAATAGAAAATGGTGAAAAAATTGTTTGTAATAAATACGTGAAACTGAAAGAAGTGAAAATATTTTTTTATTTCTCTTTTTATATAGTACTTTTCAAAATAGGGTGACCTGCTTGACGGGGAAGGTAGGAATTTTTTGCAACAGTCGAGAAATATGTCAGTAAATTCTTTTTTTGAATGTGAATTTTACCAATTTGGAAGAAAAAAATACATCTAATCACTTAAAATATTACGAATGTCGCATCATACGATAATTTACAATCAGCTCAATTAAGCATTTTTAGAAATGTTTATTATTATTATTAAATAATATATAATAATTTATTTTAAAGCGTTAATCGGCAATATGAAGAATTTTAAAATTAAGGTTTGAAAGACTTGAAAGAATTAATAATCCGCAGGGTTTGAATTTGAACATTTTTGATAAAAAAACGTGTTGAGTTGAACAACTGTAAATAGATGTAAATAATGTCATGACTTTTTTTTAATAAACTGCAGTTCGAGTATAAATAATCGAAAAATACTTCTTTTCGAAAGACGATTTTAATGCCATGCTCGAAATTAAATAAGGTACATGCAGATTTTAATTTTCAATGTTGAACTGTTTCAATGAGAGAACGTTAGTATTTAAAGAACTTTAAACATCTGATTAAACCTTTATAAACTATTTGAAATGAAAATAAATTAAAATTAATAGAATGAAATGCGCAAATTTAAGTATCCTTGTTTACATCCTTAATGTTTGAAAAATACTCGTCTCTGCGCGCACATAACCTTACCCACATATCACTTTTACTGCATTTCGCGCAATTTTTAATATGCTTTTTTAAGTGAACCATCGGGAATGTCACCCTTTCGATATATTAAACAGGGTTTTGGAAATATAATAAAATAATAAGTGCATTCCAAGTAGGACTTGAACCGACTGTCACTTTTGCACTTTCCAAAACAGCACCTCTTGTGCGCACCAACCTTTTTTCTTTTCAATGGATTTTCTCCTGGTCTATTAGACATTTCTTTTTTAGGGAGTTTTTTAACTTTCAATTGTTCGAAATAGTTTTTTTCGTCAATATTTACTATTCTCACATGGAAGTACTATATAACTTTAGCTCTTGCGCAATGTCGTTTTCTTAAATAAAAAGGTCTATTGATTACATAGGAGTTTGACTAAAATTAATTTTTGTGGGCGAAAGTAAGTGAAAAATCGTGGTATGGCTTTGCTTCTCACATAGAAAAGCCAATCTTTAATAATTTTTAGCAAGTGGGAAAGTGTGCGATTTGGACAATCCATCAAGAAAAAATATAATGTGCCGTAATTCAGGTTAGGTTGAATTGTTATGATAGCTGGCGGTAAACATTTTTGAATTTTGGTAGTTCTCTAAAGTGTGTTTTTCAAAGTTGTCAAGAAATTATTTTTGCACTTTGAGAAAAAAAATGAACAAAGACTGTGATGTTTCTTAGAAATCCGATAAGACCTCTTGAAAATCCTTAAACTTCTACGAATTTTTTTTAAATTCCTTGAAATTCTTTGCAATGATTTCAAATATTTTGAAGTATCTCGAAATTGACTAAAACTAATTTTAATCACGTAAAATCTTTAAAATATTCTTAAATTCCTTTAAATCTCTTGACAATCCTTAAAATCTTTGAATTTTTGCAAATAACTGAAAATCTTTTCAAAAACACTTTTAAATTAATTGCTTAACATTCTAAAAAGTCACTAAAACTTATAGAAATATTTTTAATTCTTTAAAAATAAACTTTAATATCCCGTTAAGTCCCTAGTTATTCCTCAAAATCACTTGAACTCTTAGAAATCCTGTAAGATTTCTCGATCCTCCGAATTTTAAGTATTCAAGTATTGTAAGTAATTCCTTGAAATCACTTAAATCCTTAATAACCTCGTAAGATTTCCTAAAAATCCTTGAAATCCTCGGCATTTTTTTTTAATTCCCTTCAACTTCTTTGAAATAATTAAAAATATTGTAAAATTTACTAAAATTAATTCAAATAATCTTTTAAATCCAAAACATTTAAATTTTCTTAGGTTCCTTCAAATCTCTTGAAAATCCTTAAATCAATTTCTTTAAATACCTTGAAATCTCTTAACAATTATTACATCAGCTATTTTAATAAATTTTCAATAACTCGCTTGGCTTTCTTTAAAATTACGTAAACTGTCCTAAAATCTTGTAAAATCGCTTACAAATCCTTAGACTTTTTTGGATTCTTTAAAAAATCTTTAAAATTCCTTAAAAATTCTTCAATTTTGCTGCATTCTTTTAAAATCTTTTAGTCTCTTTGATATAACCTTATTTCATATGAAACTACTTAAAATCACTAATTATCGAAATTTTTAATGACATAAGTCGCCGGCAATTGAGGTTATAACCTCAATTACGGCAAATTATAATTCCTTGTGATGGATTGCCTAATCTCATATTTTTCAATTTGCCAACAATAATGAAATAAATGGGTTTCCTTTCTTAAATGAAAAGCTATATCATGATTTTTTAGTTAATGTTGCCGAAATTAATTATTTTTGGTCAAACTCCTATCTAAAAACAATGCTTTCCAGAGTTTCCAGTTCACCAAGTGGTATAGCTATACAGATTTTGATGTTACCGACCGAGCGTGACGTAATATTAGAGTACTAATGGACATAGGAAACAAGGGACTAGGCATGCCATTGCGGGGCTGATGCAATGAGGGGGGAGTTCCGCCACCTTTTGATGTCCCGCGACAAGCATGGCAACGCCCACATGTTTATATTTTCATGCGCAGTTTGTCGGCAAAAATGCTCGTGCGCATAATCAAGTGGCACATCGTAAGATGGCGGCTCTGCTCAATCATGGAATTCTCTCCCCTCCCGTGGATTCAACCCCGCTCGACAAGTTAGGATAGCATGCCTGGTCCCTTGTTTCCTATGTCCATGAGAGTACTCAATGGAATAAGAGAATGTGAAAAACATGCGCTGATAACTGCGCCGTCTTTTCTACACAGAAATTAATCAATGGAAAATTCCTTGAAATCTATTAAAATATCCTAAGATATATCAAATCCTTTAAAATCTCATGTTATATTAGTGTAATCAATTGAGAATTCCTTGGAACTTTTTAAAATACTCTCAAATATTTTGAAACACCTTGACATCTTTTAAGATTTATGAGGTAACTTTGGAGTTTTTTAAACAAACCTGCTATAATTGTTAAAATTCTTGGAAATTCCATTAAATTATAAAGATAAATAAAAAATTCCTTGACATCTTTTGAAACATCCTCAAATATTTAAAATCCTTAAAAATCTTCTGAAATCTCTTGAAAATTTTAAAAGATTCATATTGAAATTTGGAAAAAAGAAAAATTTCAAAATGTTAAATATTGAAATGTTTGCAGATTTGAGTTTTGAAAAAGGAATCAATACAAATTCAAAACTTTCGAAATCTTATTTTCAACTATGAATTTTGCACAACAGCAGAGAAGAAGCCATTGTACAGGGGAATTTTCATATTTCGCGCCTTTGAAGTTGCATTCGGTCAAGTCCGTGCATATTCGGATCAAGTTTATTATAGTTTCCATCAGCCCCATGCATCGCCCGTGTATGTGTATGTGGTAGTTGTTATTTTAGAATCCGGAGGGGTATCGTAGTTCAGATAAATCCAATTGATGGTGCTCCGATCAGGTAAGCCTATTTTTCCATTATTATGTATAACAAAATTTCAAAATTTCATTAAAAACTTGATACTTTTTATGAATATAAAAGGAATAACATCATTTTCAGTAACAATAAGAGCAGCTGTAACTAGTTAGCCAAAAAATGCATCAAAACATGTAATTTAATATTAGGAAAATTGAATATAAGGATGAGTATTCTGAAAACAGTTTGAATTTTATTCATATTTTTCCGTTGTTTATTTCGCTAATGTAATTAAATAATTTAATAAACAACTGTAATTGTTGAAAATTTTAAAAATTGATTGATAATATTACTTGAGTAATAATAATAATAATAGTAATAACAATATTTAATCATTAATCATTAGCCTTATAATATACTCTTTTATCAATTCATCTATACATTTCCACTCTCTAAAAAATATATATTTATATATAATTTGTTTATAATCAGGGTGGCGACTTGAGCGGGTAACTGGGAAAGACTTGGAAAAACCACGAAATGACCGGAAATTTAATTAAAAAATAGTTAATTTACTTTGTCTACAGTTGCAGAGCATATGATTGAAAATAGGACAGGGAATTTCAGTAAAGAAATTAAATTTCCTTTGGGACAGGGAATTTTTGACATAGAAGGGGAATTAAAAAAAAAATAAAACTGAGGTTCAGGAGAAAGGAGTTTAAAAAATCCCTGTTCCCTTCTTCCGAAGTTTAAAAAGAAAGAATGCTTCAAGTAGTTTTTAGAGTAGAAGTATTCTTTCAAAAAGGAAATATTTCTAAATTACAATATAATTTTTTTTTTTCATATTTTTCGTTAAGAAGTTACCTTTTTTTTAAAAAATTGAACTACTTGCGGTTAAAAGCTGAACTCTTTTATTAAAAATTAATTTTGTTGGAAAATTTATCATTTTAATTGAAAATTGACCTCTTCTTAAAAATGTAACTAGTTTGTAGAAAATCAATGTTTTATCTAAAAATTGTAATATTCCATTATAAAATTTAACTTTTTCGGGTGAAAAATGGACCTTTTCTAGTTCAAAATTCAACAATTTAGATGTACATTCAATTTTTTAAATGAAGAATTTGTTTATTTCGTCAACAATTGGCGTATGTTGTTAAAAAATCGACTTTTTTGTAGGAAATGAGTTTTTTCTTTGAAAGTTAATCTTCTTATTTAAATATTCTTCTTTTAGGTTGAGAATTTAAGTATTTACCATTGAAATATTCATCATTTTAGTTAAAAATTCATCTTTTAGGGTAAATATAAATTTACTTAGTTGAAAAATAAACTCGTTTGTTGAAAATTAATTTTTTTGAATTGAAGATTCGTCATTTTTATTTAAAATTCATTTTGTGGTTGAACATTCATTTTTTGACAGAGAATTTAATTGTTTAATTTTTGGTTGAAGAATGGTCTTTTTAGTTTAAAATTCGTCTTCTTTGGTTCAACATTGATTTTGTTAACTTAAAATTAATTATTTCAGTTTTGATTGACAATGGATTTATTTTAGTAAAACATATTTTGTTGTTGTTGAAAGTTTAACTGTTTCAGTTGAAGATCCATTGTTCAATTAAAAACTCATATTTTTGTTTAAGATTTAAGTATTCCAGTTGATGATTCACCATTTTAGTTGAAAATTCATCAGTAAAGATGAAAGTTACTTTTTTTTACTAAGAATGTAACTAGTTCATATTAAGTTAAAAAAATTTCTTTTCTAGTTTGAAATTTAAATATTTATTTGAAAATGTCTCCTTTAATTTAAAATTCATCTGTTTGGTTAAAAAATCATTATTTTAGTTGAAAATTCTTCTGTTTGGTTTAATATTCTACGAGTTTTGTTATAGATGATTTTCTTTCATCAGTATAAACGTTTTTTTTCATACCTCTAAAATATTTTTAAAACAAATTTTTAACTACATATGAGTTATTATAAATATGTGTGATCTTTCCTACGGAATCTTTTTAATTAATAATTGATTTAGATTGTTAAAAACCATTTATTTAAACAAAATAAATATAGAAAAATAATAAGAAACGAAATTAACAAACAGTGGACTTTCGTCTGGGCCTTCAACTTCTGCCTTCCAAATTATGTCACTTTCCCAAAAGTGTTGTTCACAAACTGTATTTTTATTATCTCTGCGAATAGCCTGTTGCTAAATCCCATTATTTTGTACTATCAATTAGAAAAAACTCTCAACACAATAAATAATTTACTCGGCTACAAGTTGTTATAATTTAAACTTTCAATTTTACATATTTTTCTCAAATAAATCACTTTTAATAGGAAATTTACCAATTTTGCCGATACAAATGAATGCAAAAGATGCAAAACACATGCTTACCTGATCGGAGCACCATCTATTAGATTTATTTGAACTACGATACCCCTCCGGATGCTAAGAGAACAGAAAAGTGGGGGCGATGCATGGGGCTGGTTTCCATGGTTGCGTTCGAAACTTCAAATAGATACAAGTGTCAAAACAATATAGGTTATGTTACATAGTAATTACAAATAATAATAGTGTTTAATTTTAATGAAGTGAGACATGTGAACTGAGAAGTAAGCGTCAAGTTTTTCTGTGCAATAACATTATGGAATGTCTGGCGAGTGACAGATACTATAAAATAGTAATAATATTCTGCGCTTCCAGTGGGCGAAGAGTGAATTATGTTTACCGCTTATTTACAGCATAAGAACAGATATGTTATGAATAGACAGGATATGTTTTAAATAAAGTGAATGAAATATTACATGCGTAAACTTTAAATTGACATTACCTACATTTACTTACAGCGATTAAGACAAACACGTGAATCTGAACATAACTTCGAAATAATTACAGATCGGCCCGGCATGTTTATTATACTTTAGATTGGTTATTCTTTAGCAAAGAAATGTTTTGTGGTTTTGTATGTTTATCACTGACAGTGTAGGCAGTAATAATTTAAATAATGATTACTTATTGTCAATTTAACAATTATTACTTTATAATCAGTTTATTAAATTAAACATTATTTCTGAATTTAATAATAGATTACCATTGTTTTTTTACAGATTGATCCTAGAAGAAATACACATCAGGAAATGCAAATGGAATTAGTGCATTTCGACTTGGTGTATTTCAATAAACAAGGTTGAAAAATCTTTATCTCTGGACCTTATCACAAGACTGGGGATTGATGCGCTTAAAATTAATAATCCGTGTCATTTCGATGGTATCGGCGTATCAAAAAGATATCTTTAATCAATTTAACTTGCCCGGAGTTTAATTAATAAAATTTTTAGGGTTATTTTTATTTAAGAGAATGTGTTCTCTCGTCCTCATCCCTAAATTTGATTTGATCAACCATTAAATTAAATTAGAGACTCGATGAGGATAGGAGTGTATCAGTAATAAATCTAGAAGAGAAATTGTAGGCAGATAATTTCATTCCAATTTTTTTTAAATTCTATTTTCGCACTTTCATATCTGGATCTGATTTCCAAACTGGCATTTGATCAGCCCCTAAAATCAGTCTTAAGTAATTTTGATGGTATCGGTGACCAAAAAAAATCTCAAAGCTGTTTATCAAGTCCGAATTTTAATTATTAAAGTTCTTAGGAATTTATTTTATTTTCGAAGATGTTTTCTCTGGAACTCATCTCAAAATTTGGTTTGATAAGCCATTGAAATAAATTAAAGACTCGCTGAGAGGATAGGAGTGTATCAGTACTAAATCTAGAAGAGAAATTTTAGGCAGTAATTTTTATTCCAATTTTTTTTTTAATTATTCTATTTTCGAAATTGCTATATCTTGATCTGATTTCCAAATTAACATTTTATCAGACCTAAAATCAATTTTAAGTAATTTTGATGGTATCGGTGTATCACAAAAAATCTCGAAGCAATTTAACACGCCCAAATTTTAATTAATAATCTTTTAGGGATTATTTTTATTTTAGAAAATGTTTTCTCTGGACGTCATCTCAAAATCTCGTTTGATCAATCGATAATAAATATAACACAACCTCCAATCCAAAAGATAACATCTGAAATAAAATTTACAGAATTGGTGTCTTCATTTCTAGCAGCATAATTTAATGTTGAATGAGGGCTCAAAAAAATACATTAAAATAACATTTCGAGTAGCTTTGAATTATAGTCAAACCTTTTTATTTTCTGATAAGATACCAATGTTATATCAATTTTATTTTTAGACCTGACAAAATAGATAATTATAGAATAATTTCTAAAAAAATTGGAATAAAAATTTGACCTAAAATTTCGCTTCAAATTTTTTTTTTATACACTGCTATCCTCAGCGATTCCCTAATTTATTACAATAGTTAATCGGTGTGAGTACTGTGCAGCAGTGAATATAGTGTGGGGTTGCATTGCACCCCGGTATACTATTCACGTTCTAGAATTGAGTGGGTAAGTGAATTTCAGTTTTTTCTTAAATCAGTTTAAATATATGTTTTAAGCATGAATTTAAAAGTTGTAAGTGTGAAATTTTTTTTAAATATAAAAATAGCAAAAAATGAGTTGTAGTAAATTTCAGTCGGATAGTATAACGATTTCATTTCGACGTTTTAAGCACAACAAGAAAGACCCTTCGATGGTCCCTGCGTTTCTGATTCGAAATGCTCGATCAAGAAGGAATAAACTCAATGATCTTGCACAATTTCTGCAGTGCAAATGAAAATTTGGATCGACAAGACTTTTTAAAACAGCTTAAAAAAGAACTTGTTGAACCACACTCACGAGTACGACTCGTTATTCAGAGCATTCGTCGGGATTTGCGTATACCAATCGACGCCATCCTTAAAGAACAGGCACCTCCACTAATAAGTGCTAAAACAGACAAAAACAGGCGCGATGTGTTATGTGCCGTCGAGTTGCGGACAGAAAAACAAAAACTTTCTGTGAACGGTGTCATCATGGATTTTGTGAGGAGCACAGGGCCGTCCTGTGCTCTAGTTGCTCCTCTGTAGATTAAACCTACATGTTTTTATCATTATTTCCTTATTGTTAAATATTAATAACAATTTTAATTGTTTATAATAAATCTGAATTTTTAATAATCAATTTTTCTAGTAGTTTTAAGACTTTTACCCCTAGTCAGATTTCTCAAATTCCCTCTACTTCGGAAGTTCAAATAATTAGGTTTTTGTAGGAATTAGCAAAAGTGGCTAATTAAACACTTTAATTATTTGTAATTACTATGTGCATTAACCTATATTGTTTTGACACTTGTATCCATTTGAAGTTTTGAACTCAACCATGGAAACTATGGTAAACTTGATCCGAAGATGCACGGACTTGACCGAATGACCGATCCGAATTCAACTTTAAAGGCGCGAAATATGAAAATACCCCTGTACAATGGCTTCTTCACTGCTGTTGTAAAATTCGGGTTTCACCATGTATGT
>NC_046666.1:100124064-100126910 GCF_010883055.1 Belonocnema kinseyi
TTTCAATATTTAACGTTTTGGAACATTTCTCTTTTTTTAAATTTCAATCTTCTTTATTCATAATGTGTCCCCTAAGGGTTGACATGACTTCCATTCCTTACAATCTTTCCGTTTAAATCTATATATTTTTTACAATCTTATTTTTTTCTATATATACAATTATTCACAACTATTTACATAAAGTCTTATATCTAGTTCCTTATTTCTATTTCCTGCGATAGTGCAATTTAGGACTTGTTAGCAAGCGAGTGAGCGAGCGAACGAAAGCGAGAGTGCAAGCGAGAGAGAGAGCATGGGAACGCAAACGCATCTTAGTCTACTTAACTTTTACTTTACCATTATTTACAATTTTCACGCTTCTAATCTAAGCGACTTCCGTTTCCTTTTTCTTTCACTTTTTTTATACCCCTATTTACCTTGTTCACGTGCATTCTTTCATTCTCCATCATTCGCTCTTCTAGCACCCTCCAACTCCTTCATCCATTCTTCTCCTAATACATCTTCGCCTAGAATCTTAATCACATTTTCTTGCCAGCTTCCTTTATCTTCCATTCCTCTCCTACATCCTTCCCATACATGCTCCCATGTTTCCTCCTCCCATTCACATATTCTACACATTCTGTTCTCTTCCTTTTCCCAGTACATCCCCTCCCTTACCTCTTTTCCCAGTGTAAATCCTGCTATTCTGGTCCGCCTTCTCTCTCCCCATCCCTTTTCTAAATACTTTGGCAGGCCTTCCTTTTTTATCATCTTATATCATTTATTGTATTTTGATTCCTCAATCGCCCCCCATCTTTCTGTTAATTGTCTTTCCCTCTCCCTTTTTTCCAATTCTTAATATTTTACTCCAGTCCCGTCTTCTATTTCATTATCATTAAAGAACTCCCTCCTTTCTTCTTCCCACCTCGATAATTCGATCGCCCTTCCTCTCCTCTCTTCTACCTCCATCAAACTCTTTCTCGCCAACTCCCCTCCCTTTCCCTCCCACAGCTTTGTCTCAAATTTCCATGCCCTCTTACCCGCTCTAATACTTAACTTATCCCTTTGCGCTTCTTCTCTCACCATATTTCCTGGCGTCCTCCAGTCTGCCCCTAGTGTCCACCTTATGTACCTTTCTTGTAAACTCTCAATATCTTTCCTTTCGTTCCATCCCCATATCTCTGCTTCATAACCTAAAACCGGCCATACCAGCGTATCAAATAACCACATTCTCCTTCTCTAATTTTTTTTTAACTTCCGTTTTCCTATTCCCCATATATGTTTCATTACACCTGCTGCTTTTTTTATCCTTTCTCTTACATGAGCTGTATGATCTCCATTCGTCTGCAAGATATATCCCAAATATTTATACTCTTTGACTTCTTCTAACTTTATTCCTTTCCATCTCCCTGTCCATTCTTTCTTTCTTCCTCCTCCTTTTCTAAACCTCATTATCTTTGTCTTTTCTACATTTACATTCAGCTTTTATCCACCTAAGTATTTTTCTAATCCTCCCCTCCCTATCCCTATCCTAACTCCTCCCCAACCCTTTCTCCTCATTTCTTGTTCCAAGTCTGATATTAATAAATTAAATAAAAGTGGGCTCAGAGGACACCCTTGTCTCACACCTCTCACCAACCAGAAACTATCTCCTACTTGCTCTCCTAACTTTACCCTGCTTCTTGTCTCCCTAAAAATTTCTGATGCTCTCTTTATTAATCCCTCTCTTATCCCCTTCTTTACTATAACTTTGTCTATTTCGCCTCGGTCTAATGAGTCAAACGCCGCCTTTAAGTCCACGAACATTGCTATCATTGCCCCTTTTTCCCTTCTAATTCTCTTATTTACTAGATAGTTCAGAACATATGTGTTGTCCATTACCCCCATTCCTTTTCTAAACCCTGTCTGATTCGGTGACTCGATCTTTTTTTCTTCAACTTCTATCTTCAATCTCTCTGACAAAGTAGTTACATATACTTTATACAGTGTTGACATCAACGTCACCCCCCTATAATCTTTAACCTCCTCCTTTAAGTTCCTCCCCTCCATATTTCCATACTTTATTTGGGATCTCATCTATACCAGGTGCCTTTCCATCCTTCATTATTCCTAAAACTTTAAGTATTTCTTCTCTTGAACACTTTATAACTTTTCTCTCTACTCCTCTTAGCAAATCCAAAAAATATTTCTTCCATTCTATCATTTCAATATCTTGGTTTACTCTTTTTCTTCTTTTTCTTTCTCTATTTACTACCTTCCATACCTCTTCTTCCGTCCTAGCCTTCTCCGCCTCTTCCTCAAACCTTTTATTCTCTTCCTCTTTCTTTTGATAACACAATTCAGTATACTCTTTCTTTTTTTCCTATATTCTTCCCCATTACTTTTTTCTTTTCTCCATTTTCTTAATTCCTTTCTGACCTACTTTTTTCTCTTTGCAGTCCTCATCCCACTCACTTCTATCCCCCCCTTTACTAACTTTATTATTATTTGTGCACTCTAATCCTATTTTTATTTTTTCTTATTAATTTTTATTATTTCTCATTCACTTTATTTAAAACATATCCTGTCTATTCATAACATACCTGTTCTTATGCCGTAAATAAGCGGTACAGAAAAAAATTTACGTGTACTTCTCAATTCACATGTCTCACTTCATTATCAATTAAACACTTTTATTATTTATAATTACTATGTGCATTAACCTATATTTTTTGACTCTTGTATCCATTTGAAGTTTTGAACGCAACCATGGAAACTATGGTATACTCGATCCGAAGATGCACGGACTTGACCGAATAGCCGATCCGAATTCATCTTTAAAGGCGCGAAATATGAAAATACACGTACAATGGCTTCTTCTCTGCTGT
>NC_046666.1:100127010-100133299 GCF_010883055.1 Belonocnema kinseyi
TAATTATACACAAAAATCGTTTGAGAAATAGTTAAACTTTAAGTCGAGTAATTTATATTAACACTTTAATTTAATACTTCAACTAATCTACAAACATTAAAATTTTTAACATTTTTAAATTTTTCTGTTTTCTAAATTTAAGTCTGACAATATTTCATTTAGGAATTTCCCAATTGAAAAACGTAAGTTTAAATTTTGAAAGCTTTCAATGAATTCATGATTATTATTTTTTTATAAATAAACTTTAAAGTTTAAAATTCAAAATTTTGAAGACTTGAATCCCATCGAGTTGAAAACTATTCTTATTGAATAGTTGAAAATGTTTGAAAATTAGATTTCGAAAGATTTGAAGTTTTACTGATCCCATTTTCAAAACTCTAATCTACTAACATTTCAATATTTAACGTTTTGGAACATTTCTCTTTTTTTAAATTTCAATCTGATGCTTAAAAAAATTTCCAGAGATTTCAAAAGATTTTCAAGGATTTTAAATATTTGAGGATGTTTTAAAAGATGTCAAGGAATTTTAAATTTGTTTTTACAGTTTAAAAGAAATGTAAAGAATTTCAAACTTTTAGAAGGGTAATATTTCGAAATTCAAAAGTACTTTAGAAATCTTTAAAAAAAGTTCTAGGTATTTCAATAGATTTTAAAGGATTTGACAAATTTGAGAGAATTTAAAAAGATTTCTAGGAATTTTCAATTGAATACAGTAATTTAATATGAGATTTTGAAGGCATTTATATATTTCATGGTATTTTTAAAATTTCAATATATTTTCAAGAGCTTTAAAAAAATTAAAGAGTTTTAAAAAGATTTTAAAATTTTTTAAATATGTAACGATGTTTTGAAAGACGTCGAAGAATTTTCAACATATTTTTATTATTTTAAAAAATTTTAAAGAATTAAAAAAGTTTTAGAATGGTTATTTAAAAAAATTCAAAAGTACTTAGAAAATCTTTCTAAAAAAGTTTAAGGTATTTCAAAATATTTTGAAGGAATTGCAATATTTGAGTCACTCAAAGAAAATAAGACTGTTTAAGTTAACCGTCTGTAATTAAGTTTATTATTAAATATTACGAGTTTACCGCAACATCAATTTTGTAAATAAAAATTTTTAATTAAGTAATTTTATTTCATGATAAAATGTTTTCCAACTGTTTCTAAACATTATTGATTCAAACGATGGTTTTAATTGCAAATGGGTTTTCTAATATCATGGGAAGTAAATCTGTTCTTAACATTTTGGTATCGCAGTATACAATTTTGAAAAGTTTTTCCAACTTTGAAAGAGGTAACAAAATGAAATGCATAATGGACAAAAAACTTAGAATATCTTAATTTTTTAAATAATTGAGTTTTGATTTTAAAACACGCGAAACAAAATCTAGAAGATTTTAGGACACTTAAAAGGTTTTTAAGGAAAACTGAATGATTTGAAAAGATATTTCGAAGGTGTAGAAGTATTGTAAAGGTCTTAAAGTTATTTAAAATTTGAAATTTTTTAGACAATTTAAAACTTTCTACACATTTTTAAAACAATATGTAACAATCTTAAAAAATGTTGAGTATTTCGAAAAAATGTTAGAAGCTACCGTCATCTAAAAATGATACCAGCTCCCAGAATATACGCGATAAATCACACCTATGGCCGCGTCTCGCGAGCGTGAACTCGGTGGTATGTAGTGTTTATTTGTTAGAAATTTTTAAGTGTTGATACTTTTGTTTTACAGGATTGTTGAGTCGACGCATTTTTTATATGTTTTCAAGATTTTCAAAATATTTTGAAATTTTATTTAAAAATTATTTTTTCAAAATTAATCAAATTTAAACTTTCCCCGAAATCATAACCCAAAAGTTTTTAATTTATTAAAACCTTTACAAATGCTGAAAAAGAAAGTAAAATTTTATTTCAAAATATTAAAAAACTTTAATTTTCTTTTATCTCTTAAAAGTCTTCTCAATATTAAAATTATTTTTTAAAGTTTCAAAATTAAGTTTTTAATACATTCTAATTTTTCCTATTTTTTTTTAATTGTGAAAAATTATAAAAATTACCTTAACATTTTTCAGAACTTTTTTACAATTTTTTAAATGTTTTAAAAAGTTGTAGAACATTCACTAAAAATTATTTGTTGATAAATTTGCTAATTTTCTTTAAAAAATCTTGAAATATTTTTAAATATTCTCTTTAAATTAACTTTAAAAATAAAAAAATGGTAAATTTTCTAAGGAAAGTTAAGAAAACTTTTTTATCCTCTTCAAATCTTCCAAAATCCTTAACATGCTTTTTCTTTCGAAATCTTAAAAAAATCTACATTTCGCTCAACAATTGTCGGCCTCACAAGAAATAACAAACTGAAAACATTTACTAAAATTATATTCATGCAGAATGCAATCATTCAGGTTTTCGAACAAATTTAAAACCTTTTTGACAATTTTGAAAGGTAGTGAAAGAATATTCTTTAGATTCATATGAAAATTTACGAGGATTTTTCATTTTTGCAAATAAATTGTTATAAAGAAAATTTGAGAATATTTCTAAAAATGCTGGGAAAAAATCCAAAATATCTTCGGCAATTATTTAATTTTTTAAGACTCAAAAATTTTAAGAAAAATTTGGGCGTTGAGGAATAAATATTCTATAAAAAAGAATTCTCAAATATGAAGATTAATTTTAGACCAATAAAAAAATATATAGAATAGTTAAAGTTTGAACTGAAAATTTTTGCTTTTTCAATAATTCAATTTTCAAACCAAAATTTTGAATGAAAAAATTAATTTTGAACCAAATATTTCAATTTTCAATAAAGAAAGGAATTTCCATACTAGCCGTATTGCCTACTAAAAAACAACGAATTAAAAAAATTTTCCATTTAAAACAAGAATATTTAATTAAAATTAGTTTCTTTAATACTTACACAATTTTACTAATGTTTATATTCATGAAATTTTAAATTCAATAACCTTATTAACTATCTGGAATTTTATTGTTCCGGAATTTTCTAATTTAATAATTTTCATTTGTCTGTAATATATTAAATATTACATCAAATTATATGAATTTAGGAAATATTGCATATGAAAATTTAAAGAAAAATATTAAACAATTACAGCATGGTCCTACTGTCAGCAACCGTCATCTAAAGATGACACCAGTCCAAGCATACACGCGATACATTATATTTACTTTTTTGGAAATTTCTGAGTGTTGATACTTTTGTTTACCGGATTCTTGAGTCAACGCAGTTTTTAAATATTTTAAAAAGTTTCAAAATATTTTTAAATTTTCTTTACAAAGTTTTATTTTTCAAATAAAAAATAAATTAAAAGTTTCCCCGAAATGTTAGGCCAAAAACTTTTAATTTCTTAAAACCTTTCCAAATTCTAAAATAGAATCCAAAACTTTATTTCAAAATCTTCAGAAATCTACATTTTCTTTTATCTTTTAAAAATCTTCTCAATATTAAAATTTTCCAGAATCTTTTTTGGCAATTTTTTGAAATGTTAGGAAAAAGTTGTAGAATATTCTCTCAAAATTAATTTTTGATAATTTTCTTGAAAAATCTTGGAATCTTTTTGATTATTCTCTTCAAATGAACTTTAAAAATAAGAAAAATGTTACATTTTTAGGAAACTTAAGAAAACTTTTTTATCATCTTCAAATCTTTCACAAAAAACGAATTTTCTACCAAGATTAATTTTCAAGCATTAAAAAGATAAATTAAATAGTTCAATTTTCAACCCAAAAACAACAGATTTCAAAAAAGTTTAATTTTCAATAAAAAGAAAAAATTTTAACCTAGAAAATGAATTTTTTAATAAAAAACAACAAACTTGAAAACAAAAATCTTTAAATTGTAACATAAATAGATTAATTTGTTACTGAAAAAGATCAATTTTGAACCATAAATAGAATAGTTTAATTTTCAATGCAATAGGCTCTTAAATTAATCTTTGAATACCAAAAAACAGTAATTTTTTCAATTTGTTTAATTGTGCATAATTTAAAAACTTGCATTAAGATCTTTCAGATTACTGTATGTAAACTTTTTAATTAAAGCATCCCAAATTCACCTTGCCAAGTAGAACCATGGACATAGGAAACAAGGGACTAGGCATGCTATTGCGAGGGTGATGCAATGAGGGGGGAGGTCCACCACCTTTTGATGTCCCGCGACAAATATGGCAGCGCCCACATGTTTATATGCCTAGTCCCGTGTTTCCTATATCCATGAGTAGAACCGTCTATCAGAGATGAGGTGGGAGATTGCTTATGCCGTGTATTTGATTTCGACCGACTTACCCCAGCGCGCCCTGTTTGCATTAGCCTTCCGGGAACTAAAATTGAAGGTCCAAAAGCGCGCCCTGTTTGCTTTATTGTTATTTTTCAGGAACTAAAATGAAAGGTGGCTTACCTGCTACTCACTTGGTAAGACAGGGTACACTTTGATAAAGTCGATAGAGAAGATCGGAGTTGGTAACAATAATACATAATAAAATAATAAATTAAGAAAAATGTATCAAATCTACTCCTTTAAAATTAATTATTTAACTAAGCTTTGGCTTTAATTATTTTCTCAACTAGAAAATGTTATCATAATAAAGATAATTTTTTATTTATTATCTCGAGTCCTTAGTATTAATTAATTTATAATTAATACTGTGAAAAATTATACCTAATTATTTTGATCTATGTTATTTAAATTTAAATTCATTATTGTGTTTTGAAAGATAAGGAGTTTATATAATAATAATTAGAGTATGATCTTCAATTCAATAGATTCTATATATTAGAAGCTATTCAATATCAATATTATTAATATTTTACATAATTTTCATTAGATAATAAAGCTTTAACTTTGACCAATTTTTAATTTTAAAATTGTAATCGCTTCGAATAAAAATTATTTTTCAATTACATTATTCAATTTTGATCACTCTGAATTAGTCTAATTTTAAAAATTGAAGTTGGTCATTTTTTTCAGAGATTCTGATACAAAATTTTTTTAATATATGTATTTTTCTTAAATTTCAAGCAAATTCAATTAGAACTTAGTCAATATCGTAAAAAAATTTTAAATCTTAGTATTTGATATGTCCATACGAATAGGAGAGAAATACTGCCTTGATTTGGAAGAACACCGTTAACTGCATTTTAGATCAGGCCCTTGAGCCGCCTACCGTTAATTGCTTCAGGTGACTTTATCCGATTTGCAGTTAACGGTGTCTTTCCAAATCACGACAGAATAGGCATGTCGTTGCCGAATATAAATAACAAGCGGGCTGTTCTACCTAGATCTTGAATTGCTAAACCTCTATTGCTTTTGCAAACCAACATGGTCCACTCCCCCTTGTAACTTATGATCAATCCCCGCGCCGCAGTTAGGTAGCATGAGGCTAGTCCCCTCCTATTCCAATGTCCATCAGAGGCGGTGGAGCCCCAAGAGGACACAGGGGCCCATGCCTCCCATAGAAATCGACCAGGGGCGCCAAAGTCTTGATTTGCCTACTCGTAAATAAAATGCTTAAACCAAAGATAATAATATCTTTGCTAAAACTCATCCGACCGTAGGATATAGAAACCTTTCAATTCTTTCTTTTATTATACCATTAAGCCATTTCCCTTTCGGGGTAGGCGTGACTCGCTCGGTAGGGGAAAGGAGTAGTGTGTGGAAGGGATAGAGATTTTTCAGAATGATCCAGAATTCTCGTGTTATTTAAGTAAATAACACGTTCGTTCCACAACACAGCTCCGACCCAGGTTGCTGATCAATCTCTCTAGCAATCACCCCAAGCGAAGAACCTAACGAAGTCGTTTTATAACGTTCCCCACTTGGGTCCATTAGTAGCGAAAGTCTTTGTTTCAGGCGTCATTCACTCTACTGACACTCTTTTTATTAACTATTTGCCACCATACTTTCCTGTCCTGGCATACTTCTCTAGCTTCTTTTATGTCCATGCATTTTTTCATGCAGGCTCTCGTGTTTCTGTGACTTCTTATGTCTCTTCTAACTAGGGTCTCATTCACACATTCTAACCATTCTTTGCGCAGTCTACCTCTGGGCACGCTGCCATTTACTTTACCTTGATACACTTGTTTCGTTAGTCTTTCGTTTGGCATTCTCTCAACGTATCCGAACCATCTTAAACGATTTCTTTCCCATGTGTCTACTAGCGTCTCTTTTGCACCACATTCTTTTAGAATTATCTCGTTATTTACTTTGTCCATTAGGGTTTTCCCGCATATTATGCGCATGAATCTCATGTCAATTGCGTTAATTTTACT
>NC_046666.1:100133399-100140263 GCF_010883055.1 Belonocnema kinseyi
CTTCCCAAATCTTTGCTTCTGTTATTTTCATTACCCTACGAATAAGTATTTTTAAATATATTTTACTTACGGTGCTTAATAAGCTAATCCCTCTGTAATTATCGCACTCGCTTTTATCTAACTTTCTCTTGTATATTGGTACGATAATAGCTTCTTTCCAATCGTCTGGGACGTCTCCCATCTCGAAACATAAATTTATCAATTCGCACAGTCTATGTGGTATGCACGCGCCACCGTGTTTAAGCATTTCAGCGTTAATACCGTCTACCCCGGCAGCCTTACCTTTTTTCAAGTTCTTAATTATATCCCCAACCCTTTCTTGCTTTGTTTAATCTTTGAAACCTATCTAAAATCTATGTGGAATAATAGAAGCCTTTCCGAATTCTTTTAAATTTATCCGAAACCTTTGCCGAATATTTGAAATTTTTGTAAATTCTTCATAAAATCTTTGAGGTATTATTGCAACCTTTGTAAATTATTCGTGAAATTTTCGCGAAATAAATTTTTTAAATCTATTCAAAATGCTTAAAATTTTTGAGAATTTTGAAACTTTTGTGAAATAATAGAAGTCTTTGTAAAATAATGGAAATATCTGTGAAATCTTCTAAACATAAACTAAATCTTTCCAAAATGTTTGAAATCTTTGTAAAATCATTAGGACGTCATTGGAATTATTTGTTCAATCTTTGAAATCTATTTTAAATCTTCGTGAAATATTTGTAAGCTTTGTGAAATCTTTAAAGTCATTGGGAAATCATTGAAAATTTTGTGAAATCTTTCTAAAATCTTAGTAAATTCTCTCAAAATCTTTGCAAAATCATTAGGCAATCATTGAAATCTTTGGTTCAATCTTTCAAATCTATCTGAAATCTTTCTGAAATATATGAACTCTTCGGGAAATCATTTAATTCTTTGTGAAATACTGGTAAATTCTCTAAAAATCATTGTGAAATATTTGAAAGGTATCTGAAATCATTCAAATCTATCTAAAATCTCGGCTAAATCTTTGAAATCTTTGAAAACTTTGGGAAATCAATGACATTTTTGTGAATTGTTTAAAAGTCTTCGCAAATTATTTGAAATACTTTTGAAATATTCGGTGATATTTGTTAAATTAATAAAACCTCCATGAAATATTTTTAAAATGATTGAAGTCTTTATGCAGTCTCTTAAATCGACCCGAAATCTTTAAAATCTTAATTGTCGAATAATAGAAGACTTTATAAAATCTTTAAATCTATGCAAAGTCTTTGCGAAATCTGTGAAACTGTTCCGATTTCTCTGGCATTTAATCGTTCTTTTAATAATGTCAGCTTTTAATAGTGTCAATTTAAGTCAAAATCAATTGGACTTAAATAAGTTAGTGCACATTTTTGAATGGACATACTTTGATCTGCTAGATCATTAACCATTTTTGATAAAATTATATGGTAACTATTACATCAAGAATGTAAAGCTTCATTAAGAAATGGGCATTAGCTACTTTTAGATGAAATAGTAACTCTTTGTACTATAAAAAATAATTAAGAGAGTCTCGTTGCCAATTTCTAATAAATAATCTCAGAGATTTGTAATAGAGCGGAATAATTTTCATGACAAATAATAAAATTGAGTAATTTTAAAGTTTCTATTACCTATTCGTTTTTTGTTATAAACGTTTATTTTTGTTTGTTAAATGTGAATGGACTCTTAAGACTCTTAAAAACGCTAGTTCTTCAAAAACGGCATTGGACTCTATAAATATAAACCATCCTAAATTTGTAATATGCCAAAGGCGTAAAACACATAGGTATTTTGCAACTAAATAGTCGCTAGCGCATCTGGAGCACGGTGCACAGTGGTCTGGAATAGGAATTTACTGTTCATAATCGCCCACAGGTCGTATTTCTTAACCGATTTAAAAGGTTTTTTTTAAATGCTCAGCAATTAATTTTTAAGAGAATTGTGGTTTGTTTTTTTTTAATTTTTTTTTCACAGAGCAACAATATATAAACAAATATAGTGACAAAATTGACCATTTTAGCTTTGTGAATTTTTATCTCTTGAAAAAATACAGATAGAAACTCACTATCAGCCGAAATTATTGCACATGTATACATAGAACATAATTAATTTTATTATTATTTAACTTAATTATTATAAACAATTTTTATAAACAAATTCTTATTATTTTTTTATCATAGAAAAAATCGTTTATTTCACGCTAGTTGCTAATATTTTTCATAAAAGTCATAATTTGTAACAAAAAAATTAGCATGAGTTAACAACTATTGTTTTTATAAACATTTCTATAAACAAATTCTTTATAAACGAGTTTTTCTCATAGCTGAATTGATTTTGCTAAACAAAAGTGATTCACAATTGTCTTTAAAGCCATTTATATACTTTAAGCTTTATCAAACATAAACAATATAGATCGTTTATAACAATTTAGTTGAACAAGTCTCCTAATCGGCCGTTTCCTCATTTGTTTTTCATGAAGTTACGTACGAAACAAATGGAAGATAAGTGACTTCTGAATTCGCAAGTACAGCGTTATTGCACCTTATTTTCACTTGTTCCTCATTTATTTTTCAGGAAGTTGCATAAAACAAATGAAAGATAGGTGACTTCTAAAAACGCAAGTACAGCGTTATTGCTATGGACAGCTTGTTACAGAAATTGTTATCAACAATTACGCAAATTATTATTTAATGTCCCATATCGAATTTTGGAATCACTGTTAGTTTATTGTCGGATAGTTTCAGTAGCACACCGTCCATTTTGCATGTAAAAAAAATCATAGTTTTGTTAAAAAAATTCTTTATAACAATCATATAAATTATTTTTTATTTAATTTCGTTGGTTAGTCAACGCAATAAATGTCACTCTAATAATTATTGAAGAAAAAACATTTTTTTCTACAAGGAAACGGCCGATTAGGAGACTTGTTTAAGTAAATTCAGCTATTAGAAAAACTCGTTTATAAAGAATTTGTTTATAGAAATTGTTGATAATAATTAGGTTCAATATTATTAAAATTAATTATGTTCTATGAATGCATGTGCAATAATTCCGGCTGATAGTGAGTTTCTATCTGTATTTTTTCTTGAGATAAAAATTCACAAAGCTAAAATGGTCAATTTTGTCACTATATTTGTTTATATATTGTTGCTCTGGGAAAAAATTTTAAAAAAGCAAACCACAATTCTCTTAAAAATTAATTGCTGAGAATTTCTAAAAAAAAAAGTTTCAAATCGGTTAAGAAAAAAGACCTGTGGGCGATTATGAACAGTAAATCCCTATTCCAGACCACTGTTCGGTGGGACCACTCCTTGTAAGATTTGAAAAGTTTACGCCTGTGCCGTAGAAAATATTTGGGACTCTAATCTGTAATGCAGCTAGCCCATTCATCTTTCGGGAAACTATCCTTTAAAACAGTCAGGCCTGTGATTGTAAGAAGTAGAAATATAGGCGGGAAATCTCTAGGAGTCTAGGACTCTCGGTAGATTACTGAGGATGAGTATTCCACAAATTTCGCTGGAAAAGCAGCGAAATTTAGCTGTTATTCAATGAAATTTCACTGATCAGCAGCTACATTTCACTGTTTTAGCAGCGTATATACGCTGATTTGAATGATACATATACTGATTCAGATTTAGAGAGTACCAAGAAGACGAATTTTCAACAAAATACAGGAATGTTCAACTCAGAAAGGACATTTTTCATACAAATAGTTTCATTTCAAATGAAAAATATAAATTTTAAACTAGAAATGAAGTAGTTGCATTTTCAGATACCTGGAGTATCTGAATGATCTTAATCGAATTTTTAAAATTATGCACAATTAAACATTTTGAAAAAATAACTGTTTTTTGGTATCAGATTATAAAAGATTTGAAATATTTTAGGGTTTTTCAAAATTTTCAAGGAATTTTAAGAGATTTCAAAAGATTTGAAAGGATTTTAAATATTTGAGGATATTTAAAAAGATGTCAATGAATTTTCAATTCATTTTTATAATTTAAGGGCATGCTCTTAGGTGACCACGTGACCAAACTAGTTCCCGGTTATGAACATTATTTTGGTGTTCACTGTGTCCACACGGATTGAGATATCGTGTTTAAAATTTGACAGATTAAATAAAAAGCACTGAAGAACGTTTGTATACATCAATATGTTTATAGTTTTAAAGAAAGTTTATTTATAAATCGATGAAATATGATATTACCATTCGAGTTATAGCACTTTGCAGATAATTTTTGGTTTGATGCATTTCGGATTTTTTGGTTCGCGTATATTGAGCACTGACACCAATTTTGGACTAAATCGTCTGAACCTTAAAAAAAATTAATGTAAGAAATAAAATTTGCACAGTTGTTGCAAATCAACACATAAGTATTCGCACACGTAACCTATCATTATTTTTGGAGAATTTTCAGAGATTTCTACCGAGAAAAAAAGAAACTTTGAACGTCGATATAGTCGACATCACGTGACTAAGTTCGTTCATGAAATTTTTGTGTAGAATGATTTTCATTTTTTTTGGTCCTAAAAATAAAAGATAAATTTCAAATCGGAAACATAGCAACACCAGAAATGTGATCAAATTTACTCTTCGGAGTTTTCCAACCAACTTCTATAATTTTTGACGTTGAATCGATTAGCTGATAACTATTGTTGACAGTGAACTAACCGGCGGGGCTCAGCGTCGGACTCGCCTTGTCTTTCGCCCCTGGGCGAAATTTTATTTTGATATATATATACATTTTTTTGATATATATATATATATATATATATATATATATATACAGGGTGGACACGCTGGGGCTTACATACATGGTGAACTTGATGCTACCCGAATTTCACAACAGCAGAGAAGAAGCGGTTACGTGTATGCAGATACTTATTTGTTGATTTGCAACGAATGTGCAAATTGTATTGCTTACATTAATTTTTTTAAGGTTTCGAAGATTTAGTCCAAAATTGGTGTCAGTGCTCAATATACGCGAACCAAAAAATCCGAAATGCACCAAACCAAAAATTATCTGCAAAGTACTATAACTCGAATGGTGATATCCTATTTCATCAATTTATAAATAAACTTTCTTTAAAATTATAAACATATTGATGTATGCAAACGTTCTTTAATGCTTTTTATTTAATCTGTCAAATTTTAAACACGATATTTCAATCCGTGTGAACACAGTGAACACCAAAAAAAGCTCATAGCCGGGGACTAGTTTGGTCACGTGGTCATGAAGAGCATGCCCTTAATGTTTGAAAATTAATCTTAGTATAAAATTCATTTTTTATTACAAATGTAAGTTGTTTTTAAAAAATATTTGGTAAATTTTCGGAAATATTTTTTTAATCACTCAGAATCTTCTAAAATTTTTGAATGTCTGAAACGGAAGCGAATTTTTCTTAAAATTTAAAAAAATATTTAAAAACTTGTTTTAAATATTCTGATTTTTTCGCGGGATCTATAGAAATGTTTAAAAAAATTTTATCAAAAAATTAATATAAAAAAAATCCTTTCAAATTTTCGTATTAATGTTAAGAATATTGTGTCATTCTCTTGAAACCATTCAAAGTTAAAAAAAACTTTCTAAGCGTGTAATTCAAAATCTTTCATAACCGATTTTTTTCAATAATTTGTTTAAAGTTTTTTTGGGTAGTGAAATTAGAAAATTTTATTCAAGTACACTACAGTCGAAAGGCTAATTATAACTTTTGTGTTTCGAAAGGTATGAATGTTGATTTAGAACACAAATGGGACATAAAGTAAGTTAATTATTTCTTTTACAAAAAACCTAGAAGACTTGACACGGTCATTGCATTTTTTAAATGTTGTGGGAAAAGTGCAAAAATCATTTAATCTTGCAAATAATGACAGAGTTTTTCAATTAAAAGATATTTTTTTTTATAGAATATTTAACTATTTCTTGAAAATTCGTCGTTTTAGAAATATTTTATAAATATTAGGAAATCATTTAAACTTCTAAAATATTTTTAATTACTTCAACACCCAAATTTTTCTTACAATTTTTACGTTCTAAAAAATTAAAAAATTGCTGAAGACATTATGGATTCTTTCTCAGCATTTTTAGAAATCTTTTAAAATTTTCTCTAATAATTTATTTAAAAAAACAAAAAATCCTTTCAAATTTTCATATGAATCCGAAGAATATTCTTTCATTATCTTTCAAAATTGTCAAAATATTTTTAATTTGTTCGGAAACCTGACTGATTACATACTGTATGAATATGATTTTATTGGATGTTTTCCGTTTGTTATTTGCTGTAAGGCCGATAAATGTTGAGCGAAATATAGATTTTTTGAGATTTCATCAGAAAATTTACAATTTTTTATTTTTGAAGTTAATTTAAAGAGAATATTTAAAAAGATTACAAGATTTTTAAAGAAAATTATCAAATTTATCAAAAAATAATTTTGAGCGAATATTCTACAACTTTTTAAAACATTTTAAAAAATTGTATAAAAAAAATCTGGAAAATTTTAAGGTAATTTTTATAATTTTGCTCAATTAAAAAAATAGGAATAATTCGAATTTATTAAAAAAATAATTTTGAAACATTAACAAATAATTTTAATATTGAGAAGACTTTTAAGAGATAAAAGAAAATTCACATTTTTGAATATTCTGAAACAAATTTTACATTCTTTTTTAGAATTTGTAAAGGTTTTAAGAAATTAAAAGTGTTTGAGTTAAGTTTCCGGGGAAAGTTTTTTTTTTTAATTTAAAAAAATAATTTTTTAAGAAAATTTAAAAATATTTCGAAATTATTTAAAACATAAAAAATGCGTCGAATCGAGAATCCGGTAAAACAAAAGTATCAACACTTAAAAATTTCCGAGAA
>NC_046666.1:100140363-100149080 GCF_010883055.1 Belonocnema kinseyi
TATAGAGCTCCAAGGAGATTATGTTGAAAAATAAAAAAAAATTTACCCAAAAAAAATTGTTTTTATACTTCATTCTAAGGACATATTGAACTACCCTCGTACCACTCAGTTCACGGTCTAAGACTTGGCCATAGATGTGATTTATCGCGTATATTCTGGGAGCTGGTGTCATTTTTAGTTGACGGTTGCTGACAGTAGGACCACGCAGTGGTTGTTTGATCTTTTTTTTAATTTTTATTTAAAATATTTCTTAAATTCATATAATTCGATATAATTTTTTATATATTTCAGACAATTTAAAATTATTAAATTAGAATAGTCCGCAAATTGTGATCTTGTTTTGAATTCGCCCAATTTGTTGAAATGATATTGGTAGGGCGAAGGGGAACCTTCGTTTCTTTCAGATTCTTAGCACCTCCAGTTCGCAGAACCGGCGGAGAGTTTCTGAGAAATGTATTTCCCCGCCAACAAATGCAATATAAATAGATGAGTAGCTCTTTAAAACTGCTTTCTTGAACACTTAATATATAATCTAATTAAATAGTTTTCAGTTGAACTTTAATTAAATACATAAATTGATTAAAATAAATTAAATAAAAAAATATCGAATTTTCTTTTAACTTTTAATACTTTTCACGCTTCAGTTTAGAGTTAAAAAATGTTTTTTTTTGCAATTACAATCATTTTTAATACAAAATACAAATTTGGATTAACTATTAGCTTGTTACAAAGGTAAAATCCCATTCCAAGTTTTGGCAAGAAGGAATCACCGCTTATCTGTTTCTTTTTAAAGTTATATAAATATAATTTTTGTGCATTTTTTTTTATTTTACAGGACACACAAAATATTAGGAAAAATTAGAGTCAGCTTAAAAGATATTTAGGACTTTCAAAAGAATTGAAGAAATAATTTTTCGAAAAACTATTCATGTTTTTAAATATTGTTAATCTCTTTAAAATTCTGAAATTCCTAAATAATTTTTGTAATAAAAAATTACATTTTTACAATGACCTTCAAAACTTAGAGATTTGTAGAAACTTCCAGAGGAATCTTACCAAAGAAAATTTCATCCTTCCAAAATTCTTAAATAGCTTCGAACATTTTTTTCGAAATACTCAACATTTTATCAAATTGTTAGAAATTTTTTTTAAAATGTACAGAAAATTTTAAATTTTCTAAAAAATTTCAAATTTTAAATTACTCTAAAACCTTTACAAAACTTCTACACCTTCGAAACATCTTTTGAAATAATTCAGTTTTCCTAAAAAATCTTTTAATTGTCCTAAAATCTTTTAGATTGTCTTTCGCGTTTTTAAAATCAAAACACAATTGTTTAAAAGATTAAGATATTCTAAGTTTTCTGCCGATTATGTATTTCATTTTTCTTACCTCTTTCAAAGCTTGAAAAAGTTTACAAATTGTATACAACGATAGAAAAGTTTTTAGAACAGTGTTATTTCCTATAATATTAGAAAACCCATTTGCAATTAAATTTTTTTTTTGAATCAATAATGTTTAGAAACAGTTGGAAAACATTTGATCATGAAATGAAATAACTTAAATGAAAATTTCCATTTACAAAATTGATGTTGCGGTAAACTCGTAATGTTTATTAATAGACTTAATTACAGACGGTTTACTTAAACAGTCTTTTTTAAATCATTGATATCCAGGGGCGAACTGGGCATATTGTCTCTTAATAACAGTTAATATACATAAATATATCAAATTGTATGCATATTTTAAAACAAATCTCATATTAAATTAACGCAAACAATCAAAAATTCCTTGAAACATTTTTAAATACTGTCAAATATTGCAATTCCTTCAAAATATTTTGGCACACCTTAAACTTTTTTTTAAAGATTTTCAAAGTACTTTTGAATTTTTTAAAATAACCATGCTAAAATTTTTTTAATTCTCTAAAATTTCTTAAAATAATAAAAATAAGTTGAAACATCCTTGACATCTTTTAAAACATCCTCAAATATTTAATATCCTTAAAAATCTTTTGAAACTTTGTAAAGCTTCAGATTGAAATTTAAAAAAAGAAAAAAGTTCCAAAACGTTAAATATTGAAATGTTTGTAGATTAGAGTTTTGAAAATGGGATCAATTAATTGAAAGCGTTCAAAATTTAAACGCTCGTTTTTCAATTGTGCAATTATCTAAATGAAATTATTTCAGACTGGAATTTAGAAAACAGAAAAATTTCAAAATGTTAAAAATGTTAATGTTTGTAGATAAGTTAAAGTATTAAATTAAAGTGTTAAAAGAAATTACTCGAGTTAAAGTTTAACTATTTCTAAAACGATTTTTTTATATAATTAGTTTGTATTGATTCCATTTTCAAAACTCTAATCTACAAAATTACAATATTTAACGTTTTGAAATTTTTCTTTTTTCTAAATTTTAATCTGAATCTTTTAAAAATTTCAAGAGATTTCAAAAGATTTTTAAGGACTTTAAATATTTGAGGATGTTTTAAAAAATGCCAAGGAATTTTAAATTTATTTTTATAATTCAAAGGAGTTTCAAATAATTTTAACAATTTTAGCAGAGTTATTTTAAAAAATTTCAAAGTATGGTAGAAATCTTTAATGGGTGTCAAGGTGTTTCAAAAGATTTTGAAGGTTTGAAACACTTGAGAGTATTTTAAAAGGTTCCAAGGAATTTTCATTTGATTACAGTAATTTAAAATGAGATTTTAAAGGATTTGAAATATTTCATGGTATTTTTTAAATTTGAAGGAATTTTCAAGAGCTTTAAATTTTTTTTACAGATTTCAACAGATTGTCAATAATAATTGATCATATTTTAAAAGATGTCAAGGAATTTTCATTTTATTTTTATAATTTTAAGGTATTTCAAAGAATTTTAAAGTACTTTAAAAATCTTAAGAAAGAGGTCAAGGTAGGTCAAAGTATTTTGAATTTATTGCAATATTTGAGAGTATTTCAAAATATTGCAAGGAATCTTCAATTGATTACGGTAATTTAATATGAGATTTTGAAAGATTTATTATATTTTAGGATATTTGAGAAGATTCCAAGGAATTCTGAATTGATTTCAATAATGTAGTATCAGATTATAAACGATTTGAAATATTTTAGGGGTTTTAAATATTTTCAAGGAATTTTCAAGAGATTTTAAAAGATTTGAAAGGATTTTTAATATTTGAGGATTTTTAAAAAGATGTCAATGAATTTTTAATTCATTTTTATAATTTAAAGGAATTTCAAAGAATTTGAACAATTATATTAGGGCTGTTTAAAAAACTCCAAAGTACCTTATAAATCTTGAAAAGATGTCAAGTTGTTTCAAAATATTTTGATGGTTTCGAAATACTTGAGAGTATTTTAAAAGGTTCCAAGGAATTCTTAATTGATTACAGTAATTTAATATGAGATTTCAAAGGATTTGATATATCTTAGAATATTTTAATAGATTCCAAGGAATTTTCCATTGATTTTAATATTTTAGTATGAGATTTTAAAGGATTTCAAATATTTTAGGGTATTTTTAAAACTGCAAGGAATTTTCAAGAGCACTGCAAAATTTCAAGAGATTTCAAAGGATTTTTAATATTTTAGGATGTTTGAAAACATTCCAAACATTTTCAATTAATTTCAATAATTTAAAGCAATTCCAAAGAATTTTAATTATTTTCAACTTTTCAGGTTGAAATTGCATCTGCTTTGTTAAAAATATAGTTTATTTTTTGGTTGATGTATCAATTTAGTTGAAAAAAATTAACTATATTGTAGACAATTTTTCTTTGTTTTTGTTTAAAAATTAATTTTTTTAAGTACAAGAAAATAATTATTTTTTGTCAAAAAAATAACTGTGATTAAACATTAATTTTTGCATAGAAAATTAGACCTGGTAGAAAATAAATTTCTTTTGTGCAAAGTTCATATATTTTATTAAAAATTCCATTTTTTAGTATATAATTCATAATATTTTATAATTATAATATTAACATCAATAATATATATAGTAGTAATAATATCCATATTATATACACCTGAAAAACATAACCTCAAAATCGACTCGTGCATGGAATTAAGAATAACGCGAAACATCAAAATCGCCAATTTCTTTAATTTCTTTCTAATGGGGATCGAGATATAAATAGAAGACCATTGAAGCATGGACATAAAAAACACGGGACTAGGCATGTCATCCTAACTTGGCGAGCGGGGTTGAATCCACGGGAGGGGGGAGATTTCCATGAGTGGGGAGAGCCGCCATCTTACGATGTGCCATTTGATTATGCGCACCAGCATTTCTGCCGACAAACTGTGCATGAAAATATAAACATTTGGGGGCTGCCATGTTTGTCGCGGGACATCAAAAGGTGGTGGACCTTCCCCCTCATTGCATCACCCCCGCAATGGCATGCCTAGTCCCTTGTTTCCTATGTCCATGCCACCGAAGTCTTTCGAAACTTTCAGATCGGCAACAAAGATATCTTTGTGGTAACTAATTGAGCAGAAACTTAATTGGTGAATCATTTAAGAAATTCCTAACTTTCGTCATTTACCGACGCGCAACTTGCGCCTTTAAAGTAACTCTTAGGTAATCCGCCAAGAGGGCGCAGTTATCAGCGCATGTTTCTCACATTCTCTTATTCCATTATCTCGGTGTGACGGCTTGCGTATTGCCGTCGATTAAACTCGTCGATTTTATAATCTCAGTCGATAAAGAAGAAACTTTCTTTATCGTAAGATACGAGTTAATTTAAATTCGTATAAAAAAATTAATAATTGTTTTATGAAATTGCTTATCAAGGTTATTTAGAATTTTAGTATAAACTCTTCAACATTCTCTCTCTCTTCTTCCTTAATTTTAGGTTAAAATAATTTGCTTCATATACCTAATAAGATAAAATAGTATACATGAAAATGTAGCCTTATTAAAAGTCACGTACGCCGGGCCTACGTGGTCAGCTTGATACGTTACGGCATTCGTTACGAGCTCCTATTGGTCAGGCTCAACGTCAAGGGGTTGCACTTGACTCCCCTACTCTAATGCTACCCTTGCACGTAATCCAAAAATGCAAGGTTATAAATATATGTGACTCGGGGAGGAACGGCAGTTATCTTCGAATCGTTGATATTCATTGAACCCGCGTCACTCGAGATCTTAAATATTGAATATTATAATTTAGAAAGTAGAATCTAAAATGTATAAGTTCCGCGTAACTTAGTGTAGTCGTCGAATCTAGTTTATATATAACATTAAGTGATGTTAGATATAGAATTTAATAATAATAATAATTAAAAAGTTTATATTAACTGTTGTGTGTCCCATGGATTAATGTGTAAAGTTTAGTGAATAAAGTTATTCATTTAAAATGACATTTAACTTGTGAGATTCTTAATTTCATCGGCTGTGATTATTATAAGGATTCAAATAACCGCGGTAGTTGATTTTCAAAACAACGCCAGTCAGCAGCGAACCTTAAGACTAGAAAAGGAATCCACCCATCAAAGAATAATTCTTTATATTATTCGGTGGATGCGAAAGGTAGGACGTAACACCAAAGAGCTTATACAGATAGAGTAGGCATGCCCGTAAGTGGGAACGTCCACGGTTAGAAAGAGAGAGAGACGATTGCGTTGGGTTGCTATCTCTCTCTTTCATAGCGCACGCGCGCAGCGCTGGTATAACGGTCAATCTTTAACCTATGTATCTCAATGTTATTGTTAGCAGTATAGCTGCGAACCAAAGATTGTTGGGCTGTATATGTTTATTTAATATGACTATTAATTGTTGTCTGTGTAAGAAGGAATCAATACCTGGAGACAAAAGTCGTGGTTTCCACTATATCGCGATATAGTTGAAAGTACTTCAAAAACTTGTTGCCTCAGGGGCTTGACACAATACTTGGTGGATAAGCTTGTCATATTAAAATATACTTCATCATTATTTAATTGGTTGATAATCCAGTTGCACCTTTTCGTATTTGCATGACATTACGTTTAAAAAAATATGTCATAAACAAGCGATTCAATTCACGGGTGAACGTTAATGAGGTCAATGCGCATGCTCCAGTAGACAAAGACAGCAACCCAACGCAATCGTCTCTCTCTTTCTAACCGCTGACGCTCCCACTTGATGCGCGCCTTTAGCATGCCTACTCTATCTGTATAAGCTCTTTGCGTAACACTCGGCTATCTCTCCCACCTCATCTCTGGTTCGGCCACATACTTGTAGAGGCGCGAAATGTACCGATTGGTTCCTCCACATACTTGTAGAGGCGCGACAGGCAACCATATATTCGGTCGCGCCAAATTACAGTGCATTTGAAATCCAAAATGGTAATAATCTAATTTTACTTTATAAGTGAATAGAAAAATAATTTTAATTGAGTAGAAAAGGTCTTGAAGGAATTCGAAGAATCTAAAGACTTTTTGAAATCAAAATTATGCCCAAAATGTAGCAAAGATGTTAGTATAAAATATTAATAACAAATTTGAATTACAAAGTTTATTTTTCGTTTAAGTTATAATTTTTTTGGGAATTAGTAGAAAAGTGAATTTGAAGATACAGTTAAGTTTTACTTAAATTGAAATAAACTAAAAAAACTGGTTAAATTAACCAGAATTCTGGTTGAATATGTCCTAACTATTTTTTTCAGGTTAAAGAAATAAAAATTCTGAGAAGAAATTTCCTTATAAAAACTTATACAAAAATTTTTTCCTAAATTTCCTTATAGATCTAGACAAATGTCTTCTGAAATTTTGCATTTTTTAAATATTCGTGAATTTAGTGGTATATGACTTTTTTAACAGCTGTAAAATGTAAGAAGCATTTTCGAAAGTCAAAGGAAATTACGGCTTGCTTCTACAGTTTAGTTAAAGCCAGGTTATAAATATGAACCATTTTTTCAAATTGAAATAAGAAGTAACTCAATCTTACAAAATGCCATAATTTTCGTCTTTTTGTTGTTTTAATATCTGAGCTAATTACATTTTTTAAACCGCAATCATGAAAAATAATATAAACCAATGCTATAAATTCACAGAACTATTACCAAAGATATTCTATTATGTACTTGAATAGTCTATATTTTTTAAAAGAATTTGACGCTGTTTTTATTTTATTTTATTTTTAAGAAATATGTAAGTTTGCTCAGTTTTGTATATTTAATTCCATTTAAAATTTCTGATTTTGCTAAAGCAATTATTTTAAATTCTTTCCTTTAATAAAAAACTTGCCTTTTTAAATTTGTTCGTAAATAAATTTATTTTATAGTAATTTAAATATTTGATCAACATTCGGTTCCTTTTATAAAATTTTAAAGGCTTATGCATTATAAAGTAATTACCTCATTAACAAAAAGGTTTTTTTTAAAGAAAAATAACAATTATGCAAAAACCCCACTTTTTTATTTGAAAAAATATTAATAATGTTTATTTCTTGCATAATTAAAAAGAAATTTGGAAGGAATTTCATATTTAAATATACTTATGAATCAAACCAAAAAATACATGATCTGACACTTTTTTGGTAGACTTACTTTTTCAAAAATTGTATACACCTTTTCAAAAATCTTTATTGAAACCCGAAGTTTAATTCGGCTCCATTGTATTATTCACAACTTTCTTCTAACTGCAATTCATAACACAGTAGACAATTATACATAATGTAAAAATTACAATGAACAGGACCAGTCAAAACTGTCATCCAGGTACTTTAAGTTAAAGTGAATATTTATTTCTGAAAATATTAAAACTTCCATTTTAATATTGAGTTTATTAAATTAAAAAGGCAGATATTTTTTAATTCTTTACACCAATCGTTATAATGCTTAAAGCTTCTTGTTCTTCAAAAATCAATATATTCCAATCAAGATTTTTTTCTTACTTAAATCTTGTAAACAAGAACAAATGTTTTCATGTAATAAATAAGAGACGAAATTTTGTTATCAAATAATTTTTTTTAATGTGATAAGCCGTGATTATTTCTGCCGTCTTGGAGAAAAAAGTTACTCTCTAAAGTTTGACGTAAGGGTCATTTTCGCCTTGCAGCGTATACATAAAGAAGACTCACGTCAAAACGAAGATAGTGAGTTTCTTGACGCAAACGGCAGTTTTGGCTTAATCCATTTTTCCCTCTCGACGGATTATTCACCTTGGCACACGGGGTATTTTCTAAATTAATTTTTTCACGTAAAAAAAGTCGTGTCTACTAAAATGTAATATTTTTTCTCGATGATTCAACTTAAAAAAGAAAGGTTTGGCAAGTGACTGGACCAGCGGTCCAGTCACTGATATATACTAGGCAGTCTGATAAGTACCGGAAAATTCTAAGACATGGCATTAGTATTCACTAATGTGAACCATTTTCGTCGAGCTTGATCCTTCAAATGACGCCTGTCAAAACTTCAGCCATTTATGTTTACGCATTTACAAGTTACAGCACTGAGAAGCGACTAACCTCCGAGTTTTTTTTAATATGGAAAAATCTGAGTTTCGAGTTTTGATCAAACACTACTATCTTCGCAAGAAAACGCGCCTAAAAGAGGTGACTACACCAGAAAATGTCCAAAAAATCCATGATATGATGTTGAATGATCCCAAAGTGAAATTAAGAGAGGTAGCTAATGCATTCAGTTTTGGGCATGAAGAAGCTCTGCGCGCGATGGGTGCCGCGTTTGCTCACAGTGGACCCAAAACGAATTCGTGTGACAACTTCCCAGCAGAATT
>NC_046666.1:100149180-100157310 GCF_010883055.1 Belonocnema kinseyi
TGTGTGTGTGTGTGTGGGTCTAGTACACGAAGTAATAATAAGGAGACCGATCATGCTGTACAAAGTGTTTCGAGTTTTGACTGCGGTAACTGTACATTTATTGACAGGCTTAGGCGTTTAAACCCAATGCTCCATGGAAGGGGACATGCACACTGTGACTTGCTATCTCCTTTTCTCCGGCAAGAAATGTGCGAGTGAGTGCCGTGTTGAATGGCAACTAAATACTGAGGTTATGTTCCAGTTAATATTGTCAATTGAGTTTGTCAATAACCTGCTTATTTATTTCAGTGTTTTTGTACAGAATTAAGTGGACAAATTGTGACCTGGAAAGTATGGGTAAGTAATACAGATTTAATTGTAATCATTAAATGATATATAATGTGCAGATTGAATAATGTGACAGTATAATATTAGGTAATATGTTGTTGTGGTTGTCAAGCCCTGGCACTCGCACACTTCTCGCGGGAGAAAAGGAAATAGCAAATCACAGTGCGCATGCCCCCTTCCTTGTGAGCATTGTGTTTAAACGCAATAAATGTACAGTTAACGCAGTCAGAACGTATGTACGGAGGTCGGTCTCCTTATTATTACTCCGTGGTCCAGTACTATAATGCTTTTCATTTAAGAGCGGAAGCTTAGGCGCCGCCATGACACTTAGCGGGCATTTACAAATTCAGGACATATTTTTCATAAAATGTACAATATTGTACCTAATTTTAATATAAAAGTGAACTAAAACGATGTGTCATGTGCTGAATGATTGCATAAAAAGGAGGAAAAAATACCACTAGTCAGTCAAAAAGGTGGTTTAAATGCAGAAAACAATGTATTAAAGGGAAAAAGCAGCAACTTATTGACCGGTATGTGGAATGCAGGTGACGTTTGGTAACCTGCATTTAAAAAAAAAATTATTTATAAGATTTGCGGAGAATCTTTTTAGGAATTAAATAAGCCCTACAGCACTAGGATTGAATAATAGTTATGTAACGAATTTCGGGATGTAAAATTTCTTAATTAGAGGTCTGGGAAACAACTAATTATTATTGGTAAGGAAAAACCTTATTTTGTCGACTTCTTCTAGACTATTTATTCGGTAATTTTATAAATTACATGAAGTTTCGGAATCAGACCGATTCCCTCTTTAGATATCCAATATAAAAGTAAAATATGAATCATTAACTAAAATGGTGTACAAATTTATAATATGATGGTAATTATAGGAATAGTAAAAATTACAATACCTTACGTCATTATGTAGAAGTCTATAAATTGAAATCGAACATTTTTGAGTCGTTGAATAATAAAATTAAAAGGAAGACAGGGTGTGCACCCTCAATCTCCATCTTACTAAATGAGTACTCGTTGTAATTAGAACATTTGCCGAGTGAATGACGCCTTGGCGCATACGCAGTAGCACTTCCAAAAGAATGATAGGCGTAAGCACTAGTTATACTATACAATAAAATATATGTGATTGCATAGAAATAGAGTAACTGAACAATGGATAGAAATTCGAAGTAGTATATAGTTCACAGAGAAAAATGTAGATGCTTATAAAAATCAGGTTTTGTTTCTCTTGCATAGATCCTGCCACAAACACACGTGATTCTATAAACTACGTTACATTGATCTAAAGTATCTAGTTTATCTTTACCTAATTAAATAAACTTATTTAGCTTCGAATCGACTCTAAAAACAGTTTTTATTTTCAATTTATTCAATATTATATTCAATAATATTCAATATCTCTTGTTTTACATCAATGATTCTATGAACAGTGTCGTTAGAAGGTTGGTTTTTCTTCAAATCTAATTCTGAAAGTCTTTTTTTAATATCTTTCTGTATGAATTTATTAGGATAATTATTATATTATAAGTATTTTCTGACTATTTGCAAGTTATCTAAGTGGAAAGTATTGTCTGAAAGTAGAATAGCGGCATCGACTAGGTTTTTAACAATTCCTATTTTATGTTGGATAGGGTGGTTGGATAAAAAATTAAGAAGTATTCCAGAATAAGTTACTTTCCTAAACCAATTCGTAATAATAAAGTTAATATCATCTTGGCAAAGTTGTAAATTCAAAAAATTAATAGACTTTTTGTTTTCAATATTAAACGTAAATTGTAATTTATTGTGGTAAGAATTAAAGTGTGGAACTGTCAGATTGATTTTATCTTTAGGTAGAATAAGAAGAAAATCGTTCACATAACGAAAATACACCGGAATTTGAAAACCCAATCCTTCCATAATGTTTGTTTCAAGATCTTGCATGACAATCTCAGCAAGAATTGCGGAGATGGGTGACCCCATTGAGGTGCCAAACGTCTGTCTGTAAAATTGATTATCAAATTTAAAGTAAGTGGATTCCATTAAGAAAACGATACCCTTATTAAAGTAATCTAAAGGAATTTCTGTGTATTTGCTAATGTGATACCATCTATTCTTAATACCTTTAATAACCAGATCTAAAGGAGTTTTTGTGAATAGTGATAAGACGTCTAAGGAACACACAATATGATCATCAGGAATCTAATTTGGAAAAAATTCCTGATAACGCACAAGATAAAAAAAGAACCTACGCACATTTCTAGCACTGACATACTCATCGCTAAAAATATTACATTAACAAAACATTTTCTAAATGCTCATAAAAACTTATTGGTGACATAAGCAGACAAAGGGAATGTTACTGTTGTGATGGATAGACAGGAATATATAAATAAGGCGAATAACGTGCTTGATGATCCCAAAACTTACGAAAAAATAGACGTTGACCCCTTGAAAACATTACAAAGAGATACTTTTAAATTAATCAACAAGTAAACAATCAATAAATTTCTTAGTCCTAATGTTAAAATAAAACACCTCATAACTGAGAATACCAATATTGTTAGATTTTATGACAGACAGAAATTTTACAGACAGACGTTTGGCACCCCAATGGGGTCACCCATCTCCGCGATTCTTGCTGAGATTGTTATGCAAGATCTTAAAACAAACTTTATGGAAGGATTGGGTTTTCGAATTCCGGTGTACTTTCGTTATGTGGACGATTCCCTTCTTATTCTACCTAAAGATAAAATCAATCTGACAGTTTCACACTTCAATTCTTACCACAATGGATTACAATTTACGTTTGATATTGAAAATAAAAAGTCTATTAATTTTTTAATTTACAACTTTGCCGAGATGATAATAACTTTATTATTACCAATTGGTTTAGGATAGCAACTTATTCTGGAAGACTTCTTAATTTTTTATCCAACTACCCTATCCAACATAAAATAGGGATTGTTAAAAACCTAGTCGATGCTGCTATTCTACTTTCAGACAAAACTTTCCACTTAGATAACTTGCAAATTGTCAAAAACTACTTATGGTATAATAATCACCCCAATGAATTCATACAGAAACATATTAAAAAAAGACTTTCAGAATTAGATTTGAAGAATTTCCAACCTTCTAACGACACTGTTAATAGAATCATTGATGTAAAACAAGAGATCATATCCATATCTTTCTTGGGGACTATTTCTCAAAATTTTAAAAGGCTATTGAATAAATTTAAAGGAAAAACTTTTTAGAGTCGATTCGAAGCTAAATAAATTTATTAAATTTGGTATAGATAGACTAGACAGTTTAGATCAATGTAACGTAGTTTATATAATCACGTGTGTTTGTGGCAGGATCTATGTAAGAGAAACAAAACACTCCCTACGAATTAGAATAAAGGAACATAAATATAACATCAACCATGTGGAAAAAAATCACAAAGTTATTCTAAAGTTATTCTAATTCGTAGGGGGCCTACGAATTAGAATGAAGGTACCATGGAGAATAGATATAAGGAGACAAAACTAGTGGAACTGAAAATGAACACTTTTATGTTGCTAGAAGTACGCATACACATATGTGCAAAATCACACTTACGTGTAGTTCAAAACTTCCCGAGCGTGGCGTGCCAACCACACTTAGAAAAAATATGGCCGCCGTTGTGAACGCGAGTCAAATGTAAATAAATAATGATTGAACAATTAATAGTTTGTGAATAAAGGCAAGGATGTTAAAATTAAAAATTACTGTATAAAAGCGAAAGTTTCCAATAAGTGTGGTTTCAAGTGTATAGTGTACAAGACTTTCAGAGTGTTGAAAAGTTGTATGTTTTTGTTACAAACGCGTCGAATACCTGTCGCACGCATAGTATTGGTGAAAGTAATTTGATATTTTCATAAACATACTACCTACCTCTTCCATGGCGAATAATTTTTTATTGCACAAACATTTTACAAAACCTCGCTCGGAAAGTTTTGAACTATACGTACGACATTTTACAAAACCGCACGCTCAGAAAGTTCTGAACTATACGCAAGTGTGATTTTACACATAGGGTGTCCATGCAGGCAATTTCTGAAATGATTTACTACTTAAGTTTCTGCTCAATTAGTTACCACAAAGATACCTTTGTTGCCGATCTGAAAGTTTCGAAAGACTTCGGTGGTCTTCTATTTATATCTCGATCCCCATTAGAAAGAAATTGGCGATTTTGATGTGTCGCGTTATTCTTAATTTCATGCACGAGTCCATTTTGAGGTTATGTTTTTCAGGTGTATATAATATGGATATTATTACTGCTATATATATTATTGATGTTTATATTATAATTATAAAATACTATATTAATATTAATAACTATTTGACTATTTTAAAATATAAATAGTTCAACTTTTAACTAAAACAATTCATTTTCTGCACAAAAAAAAAGATTTTGAATAAAATACATAAATTAAAAAAAAATTTTTTGAAATTGTTTTCAACGAAATAGCTAAATTTTTAAACAAAAATTAAATTTTTATCCAAAGGGCTGAATTATATACTAAAAAAAAACGGAATTTTGAATAAACTATATGAACTTTGCACAAAAGAAATTTATTTTCCACCAAGTCTAATTTTCTATACAAAAATTAATGTTTAATCACAGTTAATTTTTCGACAAAAAATAATTATTTTCTTGTACTTAAAAAAATTAATTTTTAAACAAAAACAAACAAAAAGTGTCTACAAAATAGTTAACTTTTTTCAACTAAATTGATACATCAACAAAAAAAACTATATTTTTAACAAAGCAGTTCCAATTTCAACCTGAAAAGTTGAAAATAATTAAAATTCTTTAGAATTGATTTAAATTATTGAAATTAATTGAAAATCTTTAGAATGTTTTAAAATATCCTCAAATATTAAAAATCCTTTGAAATCTTTCGAAATTTTGCAGTGCTCTTGAAAAATCCTTGCAATTTTAAAAATACCCTAAGATATTTTTAATCCTTTAAAATCTCATACTAAATTATTAAAATCAATCGAAAATTCCTTAGAGTCTATTTAAATATCCTAAGATATATCAAATCCATTGAAATCCCATATTAAATTACTGTAATCAACTGAGAATTCCTTGGAACCTTTTAAAATACTGTCAAGTATTTGTGTTTAAAATTTGACAGATTAAATAAAAAGCACTAAAGAACGTTTGTATACATCAATGTGTTTATAGTTTTATAGAAAGTTTATTTATAAATCGCTGAAAAAGGATATTACCATTCGAATTATAGCACTATGCAGATAATTTTTGGTTTGATGCATTTCGGATTTTTTGGTTCGCGTATATTGAGCAGTGACACCAGTTTGGGACTAAATCGTCGAAACCTTAAGAAAAATTAATGTAAGCAATAAAATTTGCACATTCGTTGCAAATCAGCAAATAAGTATCTGCATACACGTAACTTATAATTATTTTTGGAGCATTTTTAGCGATTTCTAGCGGAGAGAAAAAGAAACTTTGACCGTCGATAAAGTCGAGATCACGCGTCTAAGTTTATTCATAAAATTTTTGTATGGTGAATGAAATGATTTTCATTATTTTCGGTCCTCACTACGTCCAAACGAATTGAGATATCGTGTTCAGGATTTAGGAAGTTATACCGAAGGCACTAAGGAAGTTTGTATATATCAAAATGTTCATAATTACGAAGAAATTTTATGAGTAACATACTACAGGAATTAGGAAATAAAATTTTAACGTCGATAAAGTAGATGCCTCGATTAAAAAAAATCGAGGAACATCTTAGAATGTCATACTCGAAAATTCGTCCAAGTCCCATCTTGAGAAATGTGCATCTTCAGAAAATAATTAAAATTTTCTAATGGTTATATATTCTTGTAGATTTTTTTTACTGGTATGAAACAATTCCAAGAATAAAAATAAAATTTCGCCGGGGGTCGAAAGACAAGGCGAGTCCGACGCTGAGTCCCGCTGGTTTGTTCACTGTCAACAATAGTTATCAGCTGATCGATTCAACGTCAAGAATTATGGAAGTTGGTTGGAGAACTCCGACGGGTAAATTTTAGCACATTGCTGGTGTTGCTATGTTTCCAATTTGAAATTTAGCTTTTATTTTTAGGACCAAAAAAATGAAAATCATTTTACACCGAAATTTCATGAACGAACTTAGTCACGTGATGTCGACTATATCGACGTTCAAAGTTTCTTTTTTTCTCGGTAGAAATCTCTGAAAATTCCCAAAAATAATAATAGGTTACGTGTGCGAATAGGTACTTATGTGTTGATTTGCAACGACTGTGCAAATTTTATTGCTCATATTAATTTTTTTCAAGGTTTAGACGATTTAGTATAAAATTGGTGTCAGTGCTCAATATGAGCGAATAAAAAAAATGTAAAATGCATCAAACCAAAAATGATCTGCAAAGTGCTATAACTCGAATGGTAATTTCCTATTCCATCAATTTATAAATAAACTTTCTTTAAAATTACCAATATATTGATGTATACAAACGTTCTTTAGTGCTTTTTATTTTATGTGTTAAAGTTTAAATACGATATCTCAATTCGTGTGGACGCAGTGAACACCAAAATAATGTTCATAACCGGGGACTAGTTTGGTCATGTGGTCACCTAAGAGCATGCCCTTAAATTATAAAAATGAATTGAAAATTCATTGACATCTTTTTAAATATCCTCAAATATTTAAAATCCTTTCAAATCTTTTGAAATCTCTTAAAATTCCTTGAAAATTTTGAAAAACCCTAAAATATTTCAAATCTTTTATAATCTGATACTACATTATTGAAATCAATTCAGAATTCCATGGAATCTGCTCAAATATCCAAAAATATAATAAATCTTTCAAAATCTCATATTAAATTACCGTAATCAATTGAAGATTCCTTGCAACATTTTGAAATACTCTCAAATATTGCAATACCTTGAAAACATTTGGACCTACATTGACCTCTTTCTTAGGATTTTTAAAGTACTTTAAAATTCTTTGAAATTCCTTAAAATTATAAAAATAAAATGAAAATTCCTTGATATCTTTTAAAATATGATCAATTATTATTGACAATCTGTTGAAATCTGTGAAAAAAATTTAAAGCTCTTGAAAATTCCTTGAAATTTAAAAAATACCATGAAATATTTCAAATCCTTTAAAATCTCATTTTAAATTACTGTAATCAAATGAAAATTCCTTGGAACCTTTTAAAATACTCTCAAGTGTTTCAAACCTTAAAAATCTTTTGAAACACCTTGACACCTATTAAAGATTTCTACCATACTTTGAAATTACCTACTTAACTATCATACTTTGAAACTCTGCTAAAATTGTTAAAATTATTTTAAACTCCTTTGAATTATAAAAATAAATTAAAAATTCCTTGGCATCTTTAACATCCTCAAATATTTAAAGTCCTTATAAATCCTTTGAAATCTCTTGAAATTTTTAAAAGATTCAGATTGAAATTTAGAAAAAAGAAAAATTTCAAAACTTTGAATATTGTAATTTTGTAGATTAGAGTTTTGAAAATGGAATCAATACAAACACAAAACATTCGAAATCTTATTTTCAACTATGAAATATAAGTAATTTTCCACTTGATGGAATTTAAGTCTGCAAAATTTGAATTGTAAACTTAAAAGTTTATTAACAAAAAATTATTGATCATAAATAAATTGAAAGTGTTAGAAAGGCTGAGAAACATAGAACAAAGAATAGAGAAGAAAGAGAGGGAAGAAAGAAAATTGAACTTAGTGATAAAGGGTATAAGATTAGAGGGGAAGGA
>NC_046666.1:100157410-100168792 GCF_010883055.1 Belonocnema kinseyi
ATGAAATATTTCAAATCCTTTAAAATCTCATTTTAAATTACTGTAATCAAATGAAAATTCCTTGGAACCTTTTAAAATACTCTCAAGTGTTTCAAACCTTAAGAATCTTTTGAAACACCTTGACACCTATTAAAGATTTCTACCATACTTTGAAATTACCTACTTAACTACCATACTTTGAAACTCTGCTAAAATTGTTAAAATTATTTGAAACTCCTTTGAATTATAAAAATAAATTAAAAATTCCTTGGCATCTTTAACATCCTCAAATATTTAAAGTCCTTATAAATCCTTTGAAATCTCTTGAAATTTTTAAAAGATTCAGATTGAAATTTAGAAAAAAGAAAAATTTCAAAACTTTGAATATTGTAATTTTGTAGATTAGAGTTTTGAAAATGGAATCAATACAAACACAAAACATTCGAAATCTTATTTTCAACTATGAAATATAAGTAATTTTCCACTTGATGGAATTTAAGTCTGCAAAATTTGAATTGTAAACTTAGAAGTTTATTAACAAAAAATTATTGATCATAAATAAATTGAAAGTGTTAAAAATTTAAAAGAATATTATATTATATATAAAGTATATTATATATAAACTTTTAAGTTTACAATTCAAAATTTGAAGACTTGAATCTGATCGAGTCGAAAATTATTCTTATTGAATAGTTGAAATATTTAACGTTTTGGAACTTTTTTCTTTTTTTAAATTTCAATTTGAAGCTTTACAAAATTTCAAAAGATTTTGAAGGATTTTAAATATTTGAGGATGTTTTAAAAGATGTCAAGGAAGTTTCAACTTATTTTTATTATTTTAAGAAATTTTAGAGAATTAAAAAATTTTTAGCATGGTTATTGAAAGAAATTCAAAAGTACTTTGAAAATCTTTAAAAAAAAGTTTAAGTTGTGTCAAAATATTTTGAAGGAATTGCAATATTTGACAGTATTTAAAAATGTTCCAAGGAATTTTTGATTGTTTGCGTTAATTTAATATGAGATTTGTTTTAAAATATGCATACAATTTAATATATTTATTTAATATATATTAATTTAATATATATATATTAACTTAATACATATATTTATTATAATATATTTTTTATTCTTGCAGTTGATTTTTTCAATTTCTAAGAATTCTGCGAGTCACTCAAAAAAAAGACTGTTTAAGTAAACCGTCTGTAATTAAGTCTATTAATAAACATTACGAGTTTACCGCAACATCAATTTTGTAAATGGAAATTTTCAATTAAGTAATTTCATTTCATGATCAAATGTTTTCTAACTGTTTCTAAACATTATTGATTCAAAAGAAAATTTTAATTGCAAATGGGTTTTCTAATATTATAGGAAATAACACTGTTCTAAAAAATTTTCTATCGTTGTATACAATTTGTAAACTTTTTCAAGCTTTGAAAGAGGTAAGAAAAATGAAATACATAATGGGCAAAAAACTTAGAATATCTTAATCTTTTAAATAATTGTGTTTTGATTTTAAAAACACGAAAGACAATCTAGAAGATTTTAGGACAATTAAAAGATTTTTTAGGAAAACTGAATTATTTCAAAAGCTTTTTCGAAGGTGCAGAAGTTTTGTAAAGGTTTTAAAGTAATTTAAAATTTGAAATTTTTTAGAAAATTAAAAATTTTCTGTACATTTTTTAAAAAAATTTTAACGATTTTATAAAATGTTGAGTATTTTGAAAAAAATTTTCGAAGTTATTTAAGAATTTTGGAAGGATGAAAATTTTTTGGTAAAATTCCTATGGAAGTTTCTACAAATCTCTAAGTTTTGAAGGTCATTGTAAAAATGTAATTTTTTATTACAAAAATTATTTAGGAATCTCAGAATTTTTTAAGAGATTAACAATATTTAAAAACATGAATAGTTTTTTCGAAAAATTATTTTAAAAATTATTTCTTCAATTCTTCTGAAAGCCCTAAATATCTTTTAAGCTGACTCTAATTTTTCCTAATATCTTGTGTGTCCTGCAAAATAAAAAAAATGCATAAACATTTTCTGCATTTTTTCGGAATATGTGAAATCATAAAAAATTTTTCTGAAATATCTCCGGAATCTTACGAAAATTACATTTATATAACTTTAAAAAGAAACAGATAAGCGGTGATCTCTTCTTGTCAAAACTTGGAATGGGGTTTTATCTTTGTAACAAGCTAATAGCTATTCCAAATTTGTATTTTGTATTAAAAATGATTGTAATTGCAAAAAAAAACATTATTTTTTAACTCCAAACTGAAGCTGAAATTAATAGCCCAGATTTTTTAAAAGTTTTTTTCCCCCTATTTTTAAAGGCTAAATCTAATATTTTAGTTATTAGTACATATACTAAATTAGGAAATGTGAAAAGTATTAAAAGTTAAAAGAAAATTAGATATTCTTTTATTTAATTTATTTAATTATTTAATTAAAGTTCAAATAAAAACTATTTAATTAGATCATATAATAAGTGTTCAAGAAAACAGTTTTAAAGAGCTACTCATCTATTTATATTGCATTTGTTGGCGGGGAAATACATTTCTCGGAAACTCTCCGCCGGTTCTGCGAACTGGAGGTGCTAAGAATCTGAAAGAATCGAAGGTTCCCCTTCGCCCTACCAATATCATTTTAACAAATTAGGCGAATTCAAAACAAAGTCACACTTTGCGGACTATTCTAATTTAATAATTTTAAATTGTCTGAAATATATAAAAAATTATATCGAATTATATGAAGTTAGGAAATATTGTATATAAAAATAAAAAAGAGATCAAACAACCGCTGCGTGGTCCTACTGTCAGCAACCGTCAACTAAAAATGACACCAGCTCCCACATTTCTATAGATTCCGCGAAAAAATCGGAATATTTAAGACAAGTTTAAAATTTTTTAATTTTAAGAAAAATTCGCTTCCGTTTAATTTTCAATAAAAAGAAGAATTTTTAACCAAGAAAATTAATTTTCTGATAAAAAACAACAAACTTGAAAACAAAAATTTTTAAATTGTCAACCAAATAGATGAATTTTTTACTGAAAAAGATCAATTTTGAACAATAGTTAAAATAGTTAAATTTTCAATCCAAAATCAACAAATTTACAAAAAAAATTAAATTTTTAATGAAAAAGATGATTTTTTAACCGAGAAGATAAATTTTCTACAAAAAAAACCGTGAATTCAAAAAATATAAAGTAATCTTTAAACAACAAAAAGTATGAAATTTAAATTAAAATGTTTGTTATTTTCCACCATATTTTATTTTTTTTATCGTTATGTACTAAAAGAATGATTAAAATTTTTATTAATAGGCTCCTAAATTAATCTTTGAATACAAAAAAACAGTTATTTTTTCAAAATGTTTGATTGTACATAATTTTAAAAATTCGATTAAGATCATTCAGATACTTTTATGTTAACTTTTTAATCTAAGCATCCCAAATTCAACTAACATATATGCGAAATTACCCACTCTGATCTTCTCTACCGACATTGACAAACTGGAAAAATGCCGCCCTATTTGACTGCTCACGTAGAAACGTCTATCATCTATTTCAGTTCATAAACTGGCCTGAGTAATTGGGGACGCTTGATTTTAGTTCGCAAAAGCCTCAGATAATAGGTGGCGCAGGCGAAAATCGTTCGAAATTAAATACATGGGATCTCCTATCTCCCACCTCATCTCTGCATCAATTATGTGGAAAAAATCTCAAAGTCATAGCTAAACATTTGGTTCAATGCCATGGAAGAGATCCAACTGTCATTAAATGGGATGAAGTTGAAATCCTACATGTCGAACCTAATTTTTATAAGCGTGTCTTTGCTGAAATGGTTTTCATTAAAAAAGAAGGCGAAAACTGTCTCAACAAAGTAACTGATTTAGATTTTTTCAACTATTCTTACAACATGATTTTAGATTTATTATGTTAAATTAACAGCTATTTTGCGTCTACTTATAATCTATCTACATTTTGCTCTGTGAATTATATACTACTTCGAATTTCTAACCATTGTTCAGTTACTTTATTTCTATGCAATCACATATATTTTATTATATAGTATAACTAGTGCTTACGCCTATGATTCTTTTGGAAGTGCTATTGCGTATCCGCCAAGGCGTCATTCACTTGGCAAATGTTCTAATTACAACGAGTACTCATTTAGTAAGATGGAGACGGAGGGTACACACCCTATATTCCTTTTAATTTTATTATTTAACGACTCAAGAATTTTCGATTTCAATTTATAAACTTCTACATAATGACTTAAGGTATTATAATTTTTACTATTCCTATAATTACCATCATATTATAAATTTGTACAACATTTTAGTTAATGATTCATATTTTACTTTTATATTATATATCTGATGAGGCAATCGGTCTGATTCCGAGAACGTCATGTAATGTATAAAATTACCGAATAAATAGTCTGGAAGAAGTCGACAAAATAAGGTTTTTCCTTACCAAGAATGAATAATAGTTGCAACTTTTACCTAAAGTGAGAGAGAAAGACAGTAAACTGTAAAAACTACTGTTCAATAAACAATGAAAATTGTAAAATATTTATTTTAAAAGTTCACGTCAAGCTCTTTAAAAAAAGAAGTTATAATTAACAATAAAATATTGTCCTCGATTTTATCAATAATTTTTAACGTTTATTTTTTAGCTTGAAATAACTTTAGTTCATGTTTAATTTAAAAACAAGCATGATTGAAATTCCCTTCCACTCTTAAATCTTAGGCTAAATTTGATGAAAATAGCTATGACGAAAAAAATTATTTTCGAAATGAATTCATTAACATTAATTAGATTTTGTTGCCTATGTGTAATTTTTGTTTATTTTTTTTTTAACTTGAACATTTTTTAAACTGCCATTTTTTAAATTCTGCAAAGTAAACAAAAAATGAACTGGAATCTTCCAGAAAATAACTTTAAATTTTCCTAATAATCTAGAGAATATTGTTTGATTTACAATCAAACCAAACGCGCTTCACGATTTTTGTTCAAAATTTTAAAACTGCGGATATTTGATCTAAAAGCAGTTTTTTCAGTTTTCTTTCGCTTAGAAAATAGAACATGTCGAAAAGATCACTAAAAACATTCAAAGATTATTTAACACTGTCAGTAAATTACTTTTAATGTGTTATTAAATTCAAAGTTATTATTTTATCGTGCATTTGCAACGATCATAGGCCAACTGCATAGCTGGCGCCGTCACACGGCGACCGTCAACACATTTTACATTTTCAACTCAACATTGATGCTTGTATCTTGAATATTTCTACTGATTCCGTTTTATAGACTCATATTAATTTTTGTATACGATTCTTAATAGTGCGTTTCTGAATCAATTTTTCTTCTATACTTATTGTACGTGATTTACAAATTGTATTATTTTTTTCACGATTTCGTATTTTATTTTATTACAATTTTTTTATGATTCTTGATAGATTTTTCTTCTGTGATTAACGTGTTTCATCAACAAAATCCAGGTTAAATCGCAAATAATGATGATCTAAAATCAGTATTTTTACATTCTCATCAAGAGAAGGTATTAGATATTTACAAAATTTAAAAAAATACGAAAATGAACATTTCAAGCCAAATAAGGCACGATATGAAAAAAGTCTGGAAAAAAATGTTTCTTTTCCAATGCCCTACAAGATTATCAAAACAACTTTTTAAATTTTCTCGAAAAATCGAAAATTCAAATTTTGACAGTATAAGACAATAATGCAAAATCAAAAAAATACATTTTGCTGTTAAACTATGCAAAATAGGTGAAAAGATGGCTTAAAAAATTGTGCATTCTGATAAGATCTACAAGCTGGTTATAAATCCCTTTTGCATAGCATGCGTATTTTGTGTTTGAATCGTAAAAAAATATATTAACAATAAAAAAATCAGCCCTCTGCTCGGGCACATTCTCATCGCAACTTACGTTTTTTAATTTTCTTATTCGACTCTTGTGCGGGTTTTCAATACATTTACTTTTTTTAAATGTGCTTAATTCTATCTTTCATTATTCGAGCCAAAAACAGAACTACCAACACATTATTCATGATGAAGTAATTAATTTTTACATTCTCATTGGGAGAAGGTATTAGATTTGTGTAAAAATTGACCCCCCCCCCCACTTCCCCGCACACCATTTTTATCAAATTTATACGTTTTGAGACCTCCTAAATCTAAAAAACAGGTTAAGGGGAATGCGTCTCTCTGTCTGTATGTCAGTGTGTGTCGGTAGATTTTTAGTTTTTCAGCACGATAACTTTCGAATTAATTGAAAAATTGCATTGGCCTTTGCTACGTTCTTTTATTGTCCTAAAGTAAAGGTCACGTTCGTTAGCCAACCATTTTGGGTGAAAAGTGAAAAGGTGAGCGTATTTTGAAAATTTTTTACACTCCGTTTTTCAAAATTCAACAATTGTCTATAAGGATATTCAGAGTATTCAATCAGACGAACAGTTTATCCTTATGACTTTTTTTTATAAAACCAAAATTTGCCCGATTTATAGCTTTTACAAAATATCAAAAAACACAGGAAAATCAACATTTTAAGCCAAATAACGCACGATATGAAAAAAAGTATGTAAAAGAAAAACGTTTCTTTTCCAATGCCCTACAAGATTATCATAACAACTTTTTGAATTTTGTGGAAAAATCGATAATTCAAATTTTGAAAACATAAAACAATAATGCGAAATCAAAAAATACATTTTGCGATGAAACTATGCAAAATGGGTAAAAAGATGGCTTGAAAAAAACTGTGCATTCTGAAAAGATCTACATGTTTTTTAATTTGCTTATTCGTCTCTTGTGCGGGGTTTCAATACATTTACTTTTTTTAAATGTTCTTAATTCTATCTTTCATTATTCGAGCAAAAAACAGAACTACCAACACATTATTCATGACGAAGTAATTAATTTTTACATTCTCATTGCCGTGCGCGCGGCTCGGTTCGCTCGGAAGTTTGAGCGCGCCTAGGGCGCGCAACTGTTGGTTCTCGCGCTTCGCGCTCGATTATATATTTACCTCGCGCTACGCGCTCGGTCTTTATATTTTCGCACATTCTTGCGCAAACATTTTAAAATTGAGACTCAAAACATCCACCACTGTAATTTTGTAATTGTGAATTCTCTTTCGTTAAAAGAGAGTTTGAGCGCACCCACGGCATGCGACTGATGGCAATCACTCCGCACTTGGTCTTTACATTTCTTCCACATTCGGACACAGACCTTTTAAAATCAAAGGTGAACGGACCGACAACTGTAATTTTGTAATATTGAACTCTCTTTTGTTAAAGCTCTTTTAAATTTTACGAATACATTCTCATCACGTATCACGTGCTTCGCACTCGATTTTATCCAACATGTAAACTTTTCTACATTATACATAACAGTTTTGTATCAATTATAATAAATTTTTATGTAACTCTGACTGGGATCACTTATTAAAAAATTGCAAAATAAGAAGTAAATTGTATTTATCATGATTATTATTGTATTTGTTTCTTATTTTGCTTTAAATTGTATTCTAAGCTGCTCTGAAATATGCATTATTTCAATAAATGTATATCGTTACAATTCATAATATGCATAAAAATTGAATCATACTAATTCTTATTTCCTTGTTTTTATAATTTTTTATTTTCAATGTTGTTTTTTACGATTGAATAAAAACTACTGCGCATCTGCATAGGGTCTAATACAGGAATCTATACAGGGTCCAATATAGGAGCCTATGTCCTCTTTCGTCTTTTCTGCGCTTTTTCCAAAAAGTTCATTTTTGCATTTTTACATTCTCATCATTTATGATTGAGAAAGCATTAGTATTGTCGGAAATTTGACATCACACTTTTTCAACTGATCTCCACGTTTCGAGACCCCCTGAATCCGAAAATCAGGTTTTCACGATGGCGTCTGTCTGTTCGTCCGGCCGTCCGTCCGTAAACACGATAACTCTCGAAAAAATAAACGAATCAAATCCATCTTTGGCACACTTTTTCTAGATCTTAAAAGAAAGGACGAGTTCGTTAACCAGCCATTTTTTATACAAATTCGAAAAGTGAGCTCATTTTGAAAATTGTTAAGACCACTTTTTTCTGAATTGGAAAATTCTATGTACGGATATTTATAGTATTAAAAAGAACACACAATATATCCTTACGACTTTTTTCAATAAAAAGAAAATTCTCAGAGTTATAGCGTTTTCAAAATTTTTTTAATCAACCGAAAATCAAAATTTGAAGCCGAAAAACGCACGATATGAAAAAAAGTCAAAAAAGAAAAACATTTCTTTTTGAAATTCCTACAAGATTATCGCAACCAATTTTTGGATTTTCTTAGAAAATCGGAAATTCAAATTTTGATTGCAGAAAAAATAATGGAAAATAAAAAATTCCATTTTGTGGACAAACTATATAGGATACAAAAAAAGATGAATTAACAAAAATGGTTATCCCAAAAAAGATATACGATTTCGTTAACAATCACTTCTTGATAGGACGCGTACTTTTTGTTTTATTCGTGAAAAACAACGTTGAAAAAAGTAAAAAAAAATGTGTGGGAAAACGACGAAAGTTACGAGAAAAAAAATCCAACAAAACCTGTTTACAAATGTCTGTCGGAAATCGAGCGCGCAGCGCGAGTGTTACGATGAGAATGTGTACCTCAAAGCCTACAGAGCTTTGAGAAACTTAATCTTTGACTATACTTAATAAAGTAGACAATTCAGAATATGAAGACGCATACAAATACTGACATCTAAAAGAGATCTTTTTGATCAAGTTTTTTTCAAGTATTCCAAATGCAAAGAATAAATATCCGAGCACGAAGCGCGAGGTAACCTATTATCGAGCGCGAAGATCGAGATTCAACCGTCGCGCGCCCTAGGCGCGCTCAAACTTGCGAGCGTTGCCCGGGGAGCGGGCAGACTTTTTATCTTATGTTTTACGATTAAAAGAAGATTTATTCGTCCAATCAAAAAATGATTAATAATAAATTTATAGATCTTTTTAGGCGAACTACTTTTGTCTGGTAATTTAGGTTCGTACCTAGTGTCGTTTTTTCAAACGAATTTAATATTTTTATTTTGAATGATATTTTTTACGACTAAAGCAAAAACTACGTATCCTATCAAAAATTATAGCTCTTTTTTGGATGAACAACTTTTGTCTCATTTTTTTCGTAGCTTATATCGAAAAGTGATTCATTGTAAATTTGTAGTTCTTCCCAGGGCGCGCAATTTGAGCTTTTTTATTTTTTTCGTATCCTGCATAGTTTGACCATAAAAATGGAATTTTCGAATTTTTCATTATTTTTGGTACAATCAAATTTGGAATGTTCAACTTTTCGACCAAATTAAAAAAGTTGTTATCGTAGTCCTGTAGGGATTTCAAAAAGCAAAGTTTTTCTTTTCTTGGATTTTTTTCATATCATGCGTTGTTCGGCTTAAAATGTTCATTTCAGTTGTTTTTTTTTGGTTTTTGAAAATGCTCTTACCCTGATAATTTTCTTTTTATAGAAAAAAGTCATGGGGATAAATTGTTTGAGTTTCTGAGTACTATGAACAACCGTACATAGAATTTTTAAATCTTGAAAAAATGTGGTTTCAAACTTTTTTTGTACGATCAAATTTGGAATTTTTAACTTTTCGACCAAATTAAAAAAATTGTTATCAAAATCTTGTAGGGCTTTAAAAAAGTGACGTTTTCTTCCTTTGACTTTTTTTGTATCATGCGTTCTTTGGCTTAAAAATTTCATTTTAATTTGTTTTTTTTTTATTTTGAAAATGCTCTAACTCTGGTAATTTTTGATTTTTCAACAAAAGTTATTGGGATAAATTGTTCAACTTTTTGAATACTATAAAGAACCGTACAGAGAATTTTGGAATTTTTAAAAAAGTGGTCTCAAAAATATTCAAAATGTGCCCACTTTTTGAATTTTTATCCAAAATGGCTGGCTAACGAACTTGACCTTTAGTTTAGAAAAACTAAACGAGTGTGCCAACAGGCAATCTAATAGATTAATTTTTTCAAGAGTTATCGTGTTCAGAGGCAGACAGACATACAGGAAGACACATTCGTAAAAACCTGTTTTTCGGTTTCACAGGGTCTCAAAACGTGGACATTTGACAAAAACTGGGGCTGGTCAAATTTTAGACAAATCTAATACCTTCTCTGATGACATGTAAAAATCAGCCCACTACGTTGGCACATTCTCATCACAACTTATGTTTTTTAATTTTCTTATTCGTCTCTTGTGCGGGTTTTCAAAACATTTACTTTTTTTTAAATGTTCTTAATTCTATCTTTCATTATTCGAGCAAAAAACAGAACTAGCAACACATTATTCATGACGAAGTAATTAATTTTTACATTCTCATTGTGAGAAGGTATTAGATTTGTGTAAAATTTGCCCCCCCCCCCCGCACACCATTTTTGTCAAATTTATACGTTTTGAGACCTCCTGAATCCAAAAAACAGGTTTTCAGGAATGCGTCTCTCTGTCTGTATTTGAGTGTGTGTATGTAGATTTTTAGTTTTTCAGCACGATAACTTTCGAATGAATTGAAAGATTGCATTGGCCTATGGTATACTCTTTTATTGTCCTAAAGTAAAGTTCAAGTTCGTTAGCCAGCCATTTTGGGTGAAAATTGAAAAGGTGAGCGTATTTTTAAAAATTTTTACACTACGTTTTTCAAAATTGAACAATTGTCTGTACGGATATTCATAGTATTCAATCAGACGAACAGTTTATCCTTATGACTTTTTTTTATAAAACCAAAATTTACCCGATTTATAGCATTTACAAAATATGAAAAAACACAGGAAAATCAACATTTTAAGCCAAATAACGCACGATATGAATGAAAGTATTTAAAAAGAAAAACGTTTCTTTTTCCAATGCCCTTCAAGATTATCATAAAAACTTTTTTAATTTTCTTGAAAAATCGAAAATTCAATTTTTGACAGCATAAAACAATAATGGAAAATAAAAAAATACATTTTGCGGTTAAACTATGCAAAATAGGTGAAATGATGGCTGGAAAAAAATTGTGCATTTTGAAAAGATCTACAAACTTGTTATAACTCACTTTTGGATAGCATGCGTATTTTGTGTTTTAATCGTGAAAAACTATATTAGCAATAAAAAAATCATCCCTCTGCGTGGGCTCATTTTTATCACAACTTATGTTTTTTTAATTTTCTTATTCGTCTCTTGTGTAGGTTTTCAAAAAATGTACTTTTTTTTAATGTTCTTAATTCCATCTTTCATTATTCGAGCAAAAGACAGAACTACCAACACGTTATTCATGACAAATGAATTAATTTTTACATTCTCATCAAGAGAAGGTATTAGGTTTGTGTAAAATTTTACCCCCCC
>NC_046666.1:100168802-100171703 GCF_010883055.1 Belonocnema kinseyi
CCCCCCCCACGTCAAATATCCACGTTTTGAGATCCCCTGAAACCAAAAAACAGGTTTTTGCGAATGCGTCTGTCTGGCTGTGTGTGTGTCTGTAGATTTTTAGTTTGTTAGCACGATAACTTTCGAAAGAATTCAAAGACTGCATGGGTCTTTGGTACACTCTTTTAGTGTCCTAAAATAAGGCTCAAGTTCGTCAGCCAGCAATTTTGGGTGAAAATTCAAAAAGTGAGCGTATTTTGAATATTTTTAAGAACACTTCTTTCAAAATTAAAAAATTGTCTGTACGGATATTTATAGTATTCAATCAGGCAAACAATTTATCCTACTGATTTTTTTTATAAAACCAAAATTTATCCAAGTTATAGTATTTACAAAATTTCAAAAAACACACGAAATTAACATTATGCACGATATGAAAAAAAGTGAAAAAAAGAAAAATATTTCTTTTCCAGTGCCCTACAAGATTATCATAACAACCTTTTGAATTTTCTTGAAAAATCAAAAATTCAAATTTTGACAGCATAAAGCGATAATGGAAAATCAAAAAATACATTTTGCGATTAAACTATGCAAAATAGGTGAAAACATGGCTTGAAAAAAATTGTGCAATTTGAAAAGAATACAAACTTGTTCTAAATCACTTTTGGATAGCATGCGTATTTTGTGTTTTAAACGTGAAAAACTATATTAACAATAAAAAATCAGCCCTCTGCGTGGGCACATGCTCATCACAATTTATGTTTTTTTTAATTTTCTTATTCATCTCTTGTGTGGGTTTTCAAAAAATTTACTTTTTTTTTAATGTTCTTAATTCCATCTTTCATTATTCGAGCAAAAGACAGAACTACCAACACGTTATTCATGACGAATGAATTAATTTTTACATTTTCATCAAGAGAAGGTATTAGGTTTGTGTAAAATTTACCCCCCCCCCCTACCCCCCCTTTGTCAAATATCCACGTTTTGAGATCTCCTGAAACCAAAAAACAGGTTTTTGCGAATGCGTCTGTCTGGCTGTGTGTGTGTCTGTAGATTTTTATTTCGTTAGCACGATAACTTTCGAAAGAATTCAAAGACTGCATGGGTCTTTGGTACACTCTTTTAGTGTCCTAAAATAAGGCTCAAGTTCGTCAGCCAGCAATTTTGGGTGAAAATTCAAAAAGTGAGCGTATTTTGAATATTTTTAAGAACACTTTTTTCAAAATTAAAAAAATGGCTGTACGGATATTTATAGTATTCAATCAGGTGAACAATTTATCCGAATGATTTTTTTTATAAAACCAAAATTTATCCGAGTTATAGCATTTACAAAATTTCAAAAAACACACGAAATTAACATTACGCACGATATGAAAAATTGTTAAAAAAAGAAAAATGTTTCTTTACCAGTGCCCTACAAGATTATCATAACAACCTTTTGAATTTTCTTGAAAAATCAAAATTTCAAATTTTGACAGCATAAAGCGATAATGGAAAATCAAAAAATACATTTTGCGGTTAAACTATGCAAAATAGGTGAAAACATGGCTTGAAAAAAATTGTGCAACTTGAAAAGAATACAAACTTGTTCTAAATCACTTTTGGATAGCATGCGTATTTTGTGTTTTAATCGTGAAAAACTATATTAACAATAAAAAATCAGCCCTCTGCGTGGGCACATGCTCATCACAACTTGTGTTTTTTAATTTTCTTACTAGTCTCTTGTGTGGGTTTTCAAAAAATTTACTTTTTTTTAATGATCTTAATTCTATCTTTCATCATTCGCCCAAAAACCACAACTACCAACACATTATTCATGACAAATTAAGTAATTTTTACATTCTCATCCAGAGAACGTATTAGATTCGTGTTAGTAATGTTTGTTAATGCCTTTCGTTTTCTGGAGGGCTTCAAAGTAATAGGAGGTGTATCTGTTTTACTGTTATTGGAGACTACGTTATTCTCAATGCCTTTCATGCCTGGAGCATAAGACAGTTTCGATAATTTTCTCTTCTCCTGAGTTTTGCGCTTTTCAAGGCTGTACCAGAACTGATATTAAATCAAACAATTTAATTGAATGATGTTTCAAATATCCATGACCTTTTAAATTAATAAAATGTTTCAGGTATTTCCTCATTGGTTCCATCAAAAATTAGAGAACGCGTACAAGCTTTACAAGGTACTTTATTGCTGAAAACGACAAATCTTTGAGCCTCTCGTGCAATAAATCCAAACACGTAAGTCAAAACATAATCTGAAGTGGTGGAAAAAAATCGTGATCCTGTAATACTTTTGCAACACATTCAAGGTGATCATAATTTATCCCTTGATCAATTATAGTGTCTATCTTTCCGGTCGAAATTTCCCATCGATCATCAACATTATTAGTGTCTTTTAAATTGAGGAGAACGTCCAATATTTCTCCCCCAGATATGTTGCAACCTTTGGGAGGTTTCACCAAGGAGTAAGTTGATACCAAGCGATACATTTGAATGAAAATTATTGAATCAGGATGTTCACTGAATCCACAACAATCCTTTATTAGCATAAAGAACCACTAAAATAATGATAAAAGTCATAAATACAGAAAATAAGTGATATTTAATTTCACCAGAAACATTTACAATTTTAGTAATAAGTTAAATAATAAAAATTAATATACCTTCAAGCTATCTTGATTTAGTCTTGCAGTCATCAGATAGACAAACCCGCATTCTTCCACACAAAAATTAAAAATTTCAAGCGTTGATATTTAAAAAAATTTGCAATCCATATGAAATCGAATTTCGGAGAAAATCGCATTTTCTGATTTTCACTCCTTCCTCCCATTTGCCAAGATAATGAATAAAATTGTATATGATCTGTTAGTAACAAAAAAAAAGTTTAGAAAATTCTCATTAGAGAAGGTATTAGATTTGCGTA
>NC_046666.1:100171716-100172699 GCF_010883055.1 Belonocnema kinseyi
CCCCCCCCCCCCCAATATTTGGTCAAATGTCCACGTTTTGAGACCCTCTGGAATGGAAAAACAGGTTTCTACGATGTGTCTATATGTATGACTTTTCGATAAGAAGACAGCTACTAAGAGAGTTATAGAATTTTTTAAATATTTGAAGAAAAAGAAAGTTAAGATTTGAAGCCAAAAAAATCTCGATACGAAAGAAATTAAAGAGATACAATTCTAATATTAAATTGAAATATACCTTCCACATATCATTTCCTGGTTTCAAATTATTAATTGGAGTTCTACAGTTCATTTCGGTGATTAGATTTCACACCTCGACAAAGATTGTTTGAGGGTTGACAATCTGTGAGGTACAAATGCTCTTTTCCTAATTTGAAATTAACTTTCAATTAAAAACCATCCTTCTTTTCCATATTCAGTAAAGCCAAAGATATTAGGTCCTAGATACGGCATGGGTCAGTGGTGGGGACGGCCGATATATTTATCTAACTACATTTTCGACTATATCGAGGTGCTGCTCTCTTCAACTTTTCACCGTTTCTATGGCAACCGCGTCCTCCTAGCACGTCAGCGGGCGAGGTGGGGCCGGGGCGCACACCGAAAGTTGTTGAATTCCAAACCAAACGTGATTTTCTGTTTCTCGTTCTCGCGTTCGCCTTCGCCATCACTATATAGACCGTGGGCTCACAACGTAAATGGGAGCGTGAAACGGATAATGCCAGTTTTCACATGAGATGTTCGTCTGATGATGACGAACGTAAAAATGGGTGCCTGGCAGGTGTGAGTGGATGCGTTCACCTGTGGCGACCTGTCAAAGGTGCGAATTTTTGGCAGTTAACTTACGTGACTCGGATAAGGTTGAAAATTGGTGTACATGTAATAACTGATTTTACAGGAAAAAGTTTGAAACAAAAGTTGGTCCACTCCCAGAGATGCATATTTTCATCGGTATATAATTTTTTGATAAAATTGATATATTTGGAGAA
>NC_046666.1:100172799-100173805 GCF_010883055.1 Belonocnema kinseyi
ATCAAGAAAAAGATAAGAGTAAAATTAACGCAATTGACATGAGATTCATGCGCATAATAAGCGGGAAATCCATAATGGACAAAGTAAGTAACGAGATAATTCCAAAAGAATGTCGTGCAGAAGAGACGCTAGTAGACACATGGGAATGAAATCGGTTAAGATGGTTCGGACATGTTGAGAGAATGCCAAATGAACAACTAACGAAACAAGTGTATCAAGGTAAAGTAAATGGCAACGTGCCCAGAGGTAGACCGCGGAAAGAATGGTTAGAATGTGTGAATGAGACCCTACTTAGAAGAGACATAAGAAGTCAGAGAAACACGAGTGCCTGCATGAAAAAATGCATGGACATAAAAGAAGCTAGAGACGGATGCCAGGGCAGGAAAGTATGGCGGCAAATAGTTAATAAAAAGAGTGCCAGTAGAGTGAATGACGCCTGAAACAAAGACCTTGGCTATTAATGGACCCAAGTGGGGAACCTTACATAACGACTTCGTAAGGTTCTTCGCTTGGGGTGATTGCTAGAGAGATTGATCAGCAACCTGGGTCGGAGCAGTGTTGCGGAATGAACGTGTTATTTACTTAAATAGCACGAGAATTCTGGATCAATCTGAAAAATCTCTATCCCTTCCACACACTACTCCTCTCCCCTGCCGAGTGAGTCACGCCTACCTCGAAAGGGAAATGGCTTAATGGTGTAATAATAATAATAATAATAATAATTGACATTCGTCACGGTAATAAAGATCGAACGTATCTCGACGACAAAACATAAACTTCAACAATAATAAATAATGGGTATTTTAAAGTAAAGCGATTTTGTTGTTTAATTTTTATAATCATATTCGTCTTTATTACAACTTTGTACGATAATCAGAAGCTGAGAACGTGACACTGATTATGTTTATTTATAGCAGAATAAGTTATTGTTTTAATTGAAAGTGGCTGACGCCAATTCATTACACAAGACTTACTTTATTCGTGTACTAATTTTGAGCACACCTTC
>NC_046666.1:100173905-100179423 GCF_010883055.1 Belonocnema kinseyi
AAATATGCATCTCTGGGAGTGGACCAACTTTTGTTTCAAACTTTTTCCTGTAAAATCAATTATTACATGTACACCAATTTTCAACCTTATCCGAGTCACGTACGTTAACTGCCAAAAGTTCGCACCATTGACAGGTCGCCACAGGTGAACGCATCCACTTACACCTGCCAGGCACCCATTTTTACGTTCCTCATCATCAGACGAAGATCTTATGTGAAAATTGGCCTTATCCGTATCACGTTCCCATTTACGTTGTGAGCCCACGGTCCAATAGCAAGCTTTGCTATAGTTGAGTCGGTTGGTTGGCTCTGTACGGCCTGTACACTAAAAATGTTATGGACACTGAATTACCTAATTATATTCAAATAAAAGAGAGTCTAAAAATATTCTATTTATTATTATTTTTAATTTTCGAGACAATAAATAAATGTAAAATATTTTTTTTCGTACTTTAGAATTTTAGTGAAATTTCTAAAATCATTTTAAAAAAACTAAACTTAAAATTTAAATGAAATTAAGATAAATTGAAAAATTTAATAAAATTTATTTAAATTCCAAATTAAATAAAATTTAGTTGAATTTAAAGTTTAAATCAAATTTAGCTAAATTCAACATTTAAATGAAATTTGGGTGAATTTAAGAATTAAATAAAGTTTAGTTAAATTAATTTTTCGTCTGGTTTCTTTTCAAAGAGAAATATTCTAGATACTAAGTAAATAAGTTTTAAAACAATTCTATTCGTACTTTAATATTTATTGTAGTGCAATTTAAAAAATTATTTTGTAAAACTAAATTTAAAGATTGAATACAATTTAGATCATTTCAAAAAGTGAATACATTTGAGTTAAATTCAAAATTTAAGAATAATTTAGTTGAATTTAAGTACATTTCAGTTAAAATTGTAGATGTTGAATGGTGTTAAATGGTGTTAAATTTAAGTACAATTTAGTTCAATAAAAATGAAACTGTCGTTAAATTTTAAATTTGATTGAATTGAATACAGATATATGTGGGTTCTTTCTTGGCTTCAACAATGGAGAGCATTCAAATAAGCTGGAGAAATTAAAAAAATTCCCTTATTTTTATAATAATTAAATTCAACAAAATAACTCAGGAAAGTAATTAGGAAACAACTTTTTGGTTTGAAACTTTTCAGAAGTCGACGATGTCAAAATATAAAAGGAAGCGCTTAAACTTCAGCATAAATATTTTGCATGGAAATACTTTATTATCCTAGAATTTTATTTCAAATTAGAAGTATGTTAGCAATTAAATAATTATTCCATTCAAAATTATTCAGCTTCGAAAATTGGATTATAACTTCAAAGCCATTGAAATTAAAAGGTTTTAAATGAGAGAAATTTCAAATGAAAACAATTGAAATTACAGTGTAATTATTTTCTTTTAGAAGCGTAAAAATAAAATAATTATTCAAAGAAACTGGTTTATAAATTTAAAATTCAAATTCTCAGTATTTGTAAAATTTCCAATATTCTTCGAGTATAACCTGTCAATTCAAATTATTTAATTTTAAACGTTTTAAATGAAATCACTCATGATTCGGCAATACATTTTTTTCAGCTTTAGGATATAAATAATTTAAAGCTGCAATAAGTAGATTATTCGATGTCAAACCTCGTGAAAAATTGGAATAAATGTAAAGCCTTTGAAATCGAAAACTATTTATAAGGAGAGGAATTTTAAATTGAAAGGTTTTAATATATTTTCAATTTAAAACATTCAAATTGAGTAATTTTATAAACAGAAATTTTAAGAATTGTATTATTTGAAATTTTTTCATAGAGTTGATAAATTAAAAATACAAGCATTAATATGTTTGAAATTTTGAATATGTCTCAAGTGTAATCTGATAAATTCAAATTATTTAATTTTGAAAGTTTTGAATTGAAAATTGAAATGCAGAATTCTAAATGTTTGTATTTGGGTATTATCAGATTTTGGAGCCCATTAATTTAAGCCTAATCAAGTTAGAAGGGTTACAGTTGTCAATTTTACGATATTAAACCCTTATGTTCAAAACCAAATTAAATTTCAATGTTAAAATTTTAAATTGTTTAGGATTTGATTCTCAAATTCAGAATTTTTTTAATGCCTTACATTTTTAATTTTATACTTTCAAAACCTTTCTTTTTTAATTTGAATCATCGAGAAAAAAATATTACATTTTAGTAGACACGACTTTTTTTTACGTAAAAAAATTAATTTAGGAAATACCCCGTGCGCCAAGGTGAACAATCCGTCGTTTTGACGTGAGTCTTCTTTATGTATACGCTGCAACGCGAAAATGACCCTTACGTCAAACTTTAGAGAGTAACTTTTTTTCCAAGACGGCAGAAATAATCACGGCTTATCACATTAAAAAAAATTATTTGATGACAAAATTTCGTCACTTATTTATTACATGAAAACATTTGTTCTTGTTTACAAGATTTAAGTAAGGAAAAAATCTTGATTGGAATATATTGATTTTTGAAGAACAAGAATTAAATTAAAATGGAAGTTTTTATATTGTCAGAAATAAATATTCACTTTAACATCAAGTACCCGGATGACAGTTTTGACTGGCCCTGTTCATTGTAATTTTTACATTATGTATTATTGTCTACTGTGTTATGAATTGCAGTTAGAAGAAAGTTGTGAATAATACAATAGAGCGGAATTAAACTTCGGTTTTCAATAAAGATTTTTAAAAAGGTGTATACAATTTTTGCAAAAATAAGTCTAACAAAAAAGTGCCAGATCATGTATTTTTTGGTTTGATTCATAATTTTATTCAAATATGAAATTCCTTCCAAATTTCTTTTTAATTAGGCAAGAAATAAACATTATTAATATCTTTTCCAAATAAAAAAGTGGGGTTTTTTGCATAATTGTTGTTATTTTTCTTTAAAAAACCTTTTTTGTTAATGAGGTATTTAACTTATAGTGCATAAGCCTTTAAAATTTTATAAAAGGAACTGAAAGTTGATCAAATATTTAAATTACTAGAAAATAAATTTATTTACGAACAAATTTAAAAAAGCAAGTTTTTTATCAAAGGAAAGAATTAAAAATAATTATTTTAGCAAAATCAAAAATTTTGAATGGAATTAAATATGCAAAACTCAGCAAACTTATTTACTTTTTAAAAATAAAATAAAAACGGCGTCAAATTCTTTTAAAAAATATAGACTATTAAAGTACATAATAGAATATCTTTGATAATAGTTCTGTGAATTTATAGCACAGTTTTATATTATTTTTCATGATTGCGGTTTAAAAATGTAATTAGCTCAGATATTAAAATAACAAAAAGACGAAAATTATGGCAATTATGCTATTAAAAAAAAATTAAGCAAACTTAAATTTTTTCTTAAATTTAGATTTCCGGAGCAGGGAAAATGACATTTTGTAGGATTGAGTTACTTCTTATTTCAATTTGAAAAAATGGTTCATATTTATAACCTGGCCTTAGCTAAACTGTAGAAGCAAGCCGTAACTTCCTTTGACTTTCGAAAATGCTTCTTACACTTCACAGCTGTTAAAAAACTCATATACCACTAAATTCACAAATATTTAAAAAATGCAAAATTTCAGAAGACATTTGTCTAGGTCTATGAGGAAATTTAGGAGAAAATTTTTTTCATAAGTTTTTATAAGGAAATTTATTTTCAGAATTTTTATTTCTTTAAGCAGAAAAAAATAGTAAGGACATATTCAACCAGAATTCTGGTTGATTTAACCAGACAGTTTTTTTAGTTTATTTAAATTTAAATAAAACTGAACTGTATCTTCAAATTCAAATTTCTACTAATTCCCAAAAAAATTATAACTTAAATGAAAAATAAACTTTTTAATTCAAATTTGTTATCAATGTTTTTTATACTAACATCTTTACTACATTTTGGGCATAATTTTGATTTCAAAAAGTCTTTAGAGTCTTCGAATTCCTTCAAGACCTTTTCTACTCAATTAAAATTATTTTTCTATTCACTTATAAAGTAAAATTAGATTATTACCATTTTGGATTTCAAATGCACTATAATTTGGCGCGACCGAATATATGGTTGCCTGTCGCGCCTCTACAAGTATGTGGAGGAACCAATCGGTACATATCGCGCCTCTACATGTATATGGCCGAACTAAAAGCAATATATATATATATATATACATATGTATATGCAAGACCACAAACTTGCCTGCCGCGCTAACTATCGGTATGTGGTGCAACTAATCTCATGCCGTAACTAGGACCTAATATCTTTGATGAAGCGTACCAATATTTTAAAGTTACAGTCCTATCTGGTGTCTGCAAACACCATTATGTATATGTATGTAAGCAAAGATATTCTAAACGTAGATGCGGTGCGAGCTTAGTTACCTGCCATAAATATAGACGGCGCGTCCGGCGAAAAAAGTCACTTCCCCTCCACCCACCGCTCCCCGTAAATAGCACCCTTCCCATATAGTTTGTAAAGAGCCACTTGGAGCAGTGTAAGCAACTCTCGGCACACCTTCGAGGCGCACTGATGGTAAACTTAGCTTGGACAAGAACCATTTTAATTAAAATTAAATTGCGAACATTTCATAACAAACGTAAAATATCCACGCTTTGTAAGACATGGTTATTTTAATAGATACCAGAGAGCAAACTAAATGTATAATTTATATTTCTGTTTCATATATTTTTTAATATTTCTAAAGTTATTTGATTATTTCCAAATATATCTTTGTTATTTCTCATCTGTTGATATTCTTTTATAAGTAACGATTTATTTACTTCACCATATTATATTTTTATTCTAACGGATAAAACTTTTAGTGCAATATCTATACATTGTTCTTTAATATTATTAAGTGTTTATTTTTATATTTGTACAGTTTGCAATTTCTAGAGATATTTTAGTCTATTCGACTAATAAATTTCCCGCATGTATTTTAAATTTTCTTAATTATTACGTTCCGATCACTGATAATGAGTGAATGGCAGAGTAATAATAAGTTCATAAGTCTGTAACTGCTCTCTGGGTCAAACCTGTATTTGGTGTTAAGATTTCTCTACTTTGAATCAGAAAACTTTGAACCCTCAGAGCAGATGCTAATATATATATTTAAATAAAAAACATTCATATTATACCTTTAAAATATAAATCTTGAAAACTAAATAATTTGAAATTCCAAATCTTCAACATTTCAAATCACGGCAGTACTCAGAGTACAGATATTTTTTACATTCTCATCAAAAAAGTTATTACATTTGTGTAAAGATTTTTGTAAAGATTTTGTAAAGATTTTTTTTTGTAAAGATTTAAAAATTCCATGTACGGGTATTCGTAATAATTGGAAATCCGAACAATTCACCTCATCGACTTCTTTTGATGAAAAGAATATTACCAGAATGATAGCGTTTTCAACCAATTAAAAAAAAATACCAAAATGAAAATTGTAAACTAACCAGCGCGAGACTTGAAAAAAAAAACTCGAGAGAAGAAAAACGTTGCTTTTTGAGAGCCCTACA
>NC_046666.1:100179523-100180632 GCF_010883055.1 Belonocnema kinseyi
GAATTTGAAAATTCCCGAATAATAAAACTCCAGGCCGAATGCTGTCTAATGATCAAATATACAAACTAGAAAATTCCCGAATTGCAGAAATTGAGAAAACAGCTTTGTGATCAATATTATTTATTTATTAAAAGTACAATAATAAAATATTTTTATTATAGAAATATTGTTTGATGTTTAATTTTTTCAAATTATTGTTTTAATTTAAAATAACAATAATTGTATAAATATGTGATGCAAACATAAACTTAAAACACGTGAGCTTTAAATGAAAGAAAAGCTACCCAGAAATTTTTATTGTTATCCTAATATTTCAAATTCTTGAGAAGCTCCAAATTTTGTTCTTTTCTTTAAAACATTCAGAAACCTCCAGATTATTTGATTTTTTTCTAAATTAATGCTTATTTAACTGTCCTTTAAAAATAAAAATAAAATACTTTTACCTTCGAAATACAAATAAAAACAAATAAAACAATTATAATCATAACATTCCAAGTTTAAATTTGTCACTCTGAATTCTGTGTGTGACGATTTGTCCCGGTCTCAAGTCCAGCTCAATATTTAGAACTTTCATTTTTTTGAAATTGTAATTTTTATGTTGTAACTTACCGGGCAATCATTTTATTCTTTGAAAGATTTTCTACAAATCTTATTAAAAATGTTTATATTCTTATCCAAAATGAGAAGGTATTAGTTTTTAATGAAAAATAACTCTTTCGGATTTTATCAAATGTCGACATTTTGAGGCCCCTTGAGTCAGAAAAACAAGTTTTTACGTCGGGGCCTGTTTATCTGACCGGTGTCGTCGTTGTTGTAGTTGTCTGTATACCGGATAACTGTTCCGATTGGATTGGACTTTGGCACACTGTTCGAAAGACCAAAAAGAAAGATCGAGTTCGTTAAACAGCCATTTTTGATAAAAATTCAAAAAGTTGTTGCATTAAAAAAATTTTTAAGACCAATTTTTTTAAAAATTTGAAAATTCTATCCACAGCCATTTATGGTACAAAAAATATGAATAATTTATCCTGACAACTTTTTTTGATAAAATCAAACTTACCAAAGTTAAAGGATTTTAAAAATCCAAAAAACCAAACGAAAATGGACAT
>NC_046666.1:100180732-100187519 GCF_010883055.1 Belonocnema kinseyi
AAAAAATACATTAAAAAACACGTGCGCTTTGAAAGAAAAAAATGTTCTGCCTAAATTTTCTTCGTACCTACATAATAACATTTTTGCACAAACTTTGCAGAAAAAATCCCCGTCAATTCTCACAAAATCCCCGTCAATTCCCATTCTAGCTCCAACCTGCTTCAAATAAAAATTTATAAGAATATTTTACTTATTTTTCACATTAGTAATTTATAGCCTTTAAAATTGAATAGTTTTAGGTGAAACATGAAAAAGTAGAATAAAATTTTCTATTTATAGCGTTTTTATTATATATTGAACAATTTAAACCACTGAACTTTTTTTCAAGTTGTTTAAAACCTGTTTTTTAAATACTTTTTGTGTATAAGAAACAATTTTCTTCCATCTATTAACTATTTTGGAATAGAAAGAAGTGAAAAGAAACACAATTATAAAATCTGATTTTTTGTTTGTGATTTCGTGATAAAGGAAACAGCTATTTATAAAATAATTTTTAAAAAGGGTTTATAATTTTTGCCCAAAGAAGATAATTTCCAAATAGTTTAAGCTGTACTACTGGACCTTGCTTTCAACCGGACACGTATTTATTTTTCGTATTTATCTTCCCAAGAATGAGTGTTGTGAAAATTGAAAAGCTAAACTTTACTAGAAAATGCCTTTGCATCTGCAGTTTAGCTTTGAATCTTAAAAAGAAATTGTAATTTCGTGCTTATCCAATTTGAAATTTAAATTTTTTTCAGTTCATAATAATTTTGTTATTGCACTTATATTTTGACACAATCTAAATTAAATTTTGTCATTTGGACAATCTTTGTTAAATTAACACCAAAATATTGATAAATATATTTGTTATGAATTAAAACATTGAGAAATAACAAAGGGTAAAATAAGGAAAACAAACATGCATTAAAGGGATTGCGAGGTTGCTTTGTTTATCTTCTTTCCTTACTTATTTTTTTGGTACGTAAAGTTTAACTTTTTATTTATATTGGACTTCTGAACATCCTTGATTATGTCTGGTTTCATCCAAACATTACTCATCCAAACATCCAAACATTATCCAATTCGTGAATTTGTTTTCATTTACTCCTTATTATGTATTCTTTATGTATGAATTCTCCTTATGTGTGCTTATCGAATGTCTCGAAGAAAAAATTCAGATTTCCGAAATGTTGTGACATTAGTAACATTAATAACACAGAAATATGTTAATAGCATTTTAGATTAATAACACATTCATTAGCTCTTTTTAAGGTAAACAAGTTTTATCTATTTATTTTTTTCGTTGCTTATGTCGTTTGTCCAAACATTTATATCTTATATGTTTAATGTTGTTTTTTTTACGAACAAAACAAAAACTACCCTTCGTTTCAAAAGTAATTGATCAAAAACTTTTGGATCTTTTTAAGGTGCACAATTTTTTATTTCTCTTCTTTTCTCCGCATCTTGCACAGTTTGATCACTAAATTAAATTAATGATTTTTCATTATTTTTGGTTCTTTCAAAATTTGAATTTTCGATTATTTAAAACAATCTGAAAAGTTGTTACGATAATCTTGTAGGGCTCTCAAAAAGCAAAGTTTTTCTTCTCTCGAGTTTTTTTTTCAAGTCTCGTGCTGGTTAGTTTATAATTTTCATTTTGGTATTTTTTTTAATTTGTTGAAAACGCTATAATTCTGGTAATATTCTTTTTATCAAAAGAAATCGATGAGGTAAATTGTTCGGATTTCCAATTATTACGAATTCGCGTACATGGAATTTTTAAATCTTGAAAAAAATTGTCTCAGAAATTTTGAAAATTCTGTAACTTTTTGAATTTTCACCCAAAGTGGCCAATCAACTTGATCTTTAGTTTCTGACACTTAAAGAGTATACCAACGGCCAATATAATAGATTATTTTTTCAAAAGTTATTATACTCGCAAACAAACATGCATATGGAAAGGCAAAAACACTCGTAAAAACCTGTATTTCGTGTCCAGACGTAAAATTTTACACTAATCTAATAACTTTTTTGATGAGAATGTAAAAAATATCTGTACCCTGAGTACTGTCGTGATTTGAAATGTTTAAGATTTGGAATTTCAAATTATTTAGTTTTCAAGATTTATATTTTAAAGGTATAATATGAATTTTTTTTGAAAAGTTCAATTTTGAAGACTTGCAATGGAAAATTCTTTAATTTTAACGATCGGCAATTTAAAACTCTTTAATTTAGAATATTTGCAATCAGAAACTCTTGAATTTTAAATTATGTATAAATAAAATAAATAACAAATAAATTAATTTAAATCTAACAAAATTTTAATTAAATTTAATTAAATAACAAAATAAAATACAAATTCATATAAATCGTCATGATTTTGAAGATTAAAAGTAAAGCATTCTCAATTATAATTCTTCCTAATTCATGAAATTTGACACGCATATCATGAAAATTAATTAATTTTAAATTTTGAAGTATTGGGTTAAAAGTTTTAATTAATTTGGGGCCCAAAAAAATCACATTTGAGAAATTTCAACGGACATGTTCACCAAATCGTTCTCTTAGTCAAATAAATTCACCCATGTTTTTTATTTAAATATATATATTAGCCTCTGCTCTGAGGGTTCAAAGTTTTCTGATTCAAAGTAGAGAAATCCTAACACCAAATACAGGTTTGACCCAGAGAGCAGTTATAGATTTATGAACTTATTCTTACTCTGCTATTCACTCATTGTCAGTGATCGGAACGTAACAATTAAGAAATTTTAAAATACATGCGGGAAATTCATTAGTCGAATAGACTAAAATATCTGTAGAACTTGCAAACTGTACAAATATAACAATAAACACTTAATAATATTAAAGAACAATGTATAGATATTGAACTAAAAGTTTTATCTGTTAGAATAAAAATATAATATGATGAAGTAAATAAATTGTTACTTATGAAAGAATATCAAAATATGAGAAATAACAAAGATATATTTGGAAATAATCAAATAACTTTAGAAATATTACAAAATATATGAAACAGAAATATAAATTATACACTTAATTTTCTCTCTGGTATCTATTAAAATAACCATGTCTTACAAAGCGTGGATATGTTACGTTTGTTATGAAATGTTGGCAATTTAATTTTAATTTAAATGGTTCTTGTCGAAGCTAAGTTTACCATCAGTGCGCCTTGAAGGTGTGCCGAGAGTTGCTTATAGCGCTCCAAGTGGCCCTTGGCAAACAATATGGGATGGTGCTATTTACGGGGAGCGGTGGGTAGAGGGGAAGTGACTTTTTCGCCGAACGCGCCGTCTATATTTATGGCGGGTAACCAAGCTCGCACCGCATCTACGTTTATAATATCTTTGCTTATTGTATATGTAGACGGACATGACTTTTTCTATACATTCCGGCTTTAGTTTAAATGTCGACGGGCATGACTAACCTAACTTTTGGAAGTTGCATTAGGAGGTTCTAAATTTATTCTAAGTGACTGGTACGCCCTATTAAATGAAAGAAATTTGAAAATTAGGTAAATATTGTTTCAATTGGTTTCCTTATTAACAATTATTTAGGCTAATATCGCAAAGCGAATAGTTGCTTTGACAGGTATTCAGGTGGCTGACAGCGCGGTTCAGAACTCCACAACTCTGCATGAGCCAAAATTCAGTCTCCAAATGACACTTTCCCCTAGATACCCACATGGGCACCTACGTTCCGAGGAGTACATTTGAGACTTGAAAACTCTCTCAAATTATCATTGGGAGCCCAATGAAATTTGAGCTGCAACAAATTTAACACCAGCGTTTTTCTGTGAAAGACTGTCTTGATTTGTAAGAACACCGTTAACTGCATTTTGGATAAGGCCCTTGAGCCGCCTACCGTTAATTTCTTCAGGTGACTTTATCCGATTTGCAGTTAACGGTGTTCTTCCAAATCACGTCAGAATAGGCATGTCGTTGCCGGATCTAAATGACGAGCGGGCTGTTCTATCTAGATCTTGGATTGATAAACCTCTATTGCTTTTGCAAACCAACATGGTCCACTCCCCCTTGTAACTTAAGATCAATCCCCGCGCCCAAGTTAGGTAGCATGCGGCTAGTCCCCTCCTATACCTATGTCCATCGGAGGCGGTGGAGCCTTGCCAAGGGAGCACAGGGGCCAATGCCTCCCATAGAAATCGACCAGGGAGGGCCAAAGTTTTGATTTGCCTACTTGTAAATAAAATGTTTAAACTCATCCAATCGTAGGATATAGAAACCTTTCAATTCTTTCTTGCTTTGTTTAATCTTTAAATTCTATCTGGAATCTATGTGAAATAATAGAAGCCTTTCCGAATTCTTTTATATTTATCCGAAACCTTTACGAAATATTTGAAATTTTTGTAAAGTATTCATTAGATCTTTGAAATATTATTGCAACCTTTGTATATTTTTCGTGAAATTTTCGCGAAATAACTTTTTTAAATCTATTCAAAATGTTTAAAATCTTTGAGAATTCTGAAAACTTTGTGAAATAATAGAAGCCTTTGTAAAATAATGAAAATATCTGTGAAATATTCTAAACATATCCTAAATCTTTCCGAAATGTTTGAAATCTTTGTAAAATCATTAGGACGTCATTGGAATTATTTGTTCAATCTTTGAAATATATTTTAAATTTTTGCAAAATATTTGTAAGCTCTGTGAAATCTTTAAAGTCACTGGGAAATCATTGAAAATTTTGTGAAATCTTTCTAAAATCTTAGTGAATTCTCTCAAAATCATTGCAAAAGCATTAGGCAATTATTGAAATCTTTGGTTCAATCTTTGACATCTATCTGTAATCTTTCTGAAATATTTGAACTCTTTCGGAAACCATTTAATTCTTTATGAAATACTGGTAAATTCTCTAAAAATCATTTTGAAATATTTGAAAGGTATCTGAAATCTTTCAAATCTATCTGAATTTTCGGCAAAATCTTTGAAAACTTTGGGAAATAATTGAAATTTTTGTGAATTGTTTAAAAGTCTTTGCAAGTTATTTGAAATATTCGGTGATATTTGTTAAATTAATAAAACCTTCATGAAATCTTTTTAAAATAATTGAAGTCTTTATGCAGTCTTTTAAATCGACCAGAAATCTTTGAAATCTTAATTGTCGAATAATAGAAGACTTTATAAAATCTTTAAATTTATGCAAAGTCTTTGCGAAACCTGTGAAACTGTTCCGATTTCTATGGCATTTAATCGTTCTTTTAATAATGTCATTTTAAGTTTTAATAATGTCAGCTTTTAATAGTGTCAATTTAAGTCAAAATCAATTGGACTTAAAGAAGTTAGTGCACATTTTTTAATAGACATACTTTGACGTGCTAGATCTTTAACCATTTTTAATAAAATCATATGGTAATTATTACATCAAGAATGTAAAGCTTCATTAAGAAATATTAACCATCCTAAATTTCTAATATGTCAATGGCGTAAAACACATCGGTATTTTGCAAGTAAATAGTCGCTAGCGCATCTGGAGCACGGTGGGACGACCCCTTGTAAGATTTGACAAGTTTACGCCTGTAGCGTAGAAAATATTTGGGACTCTAATCAGTAATGCAGCTAGCCCATTCATCGTTCGGGAAACTATCCTTTGAAACAGTCAGGTCTGAGGTTGTAAAAAGTAGAAATATAGGAGGGAAGTCTCTAGGTCCTAGGTCTCTAGGAGTCTAGGATTCTCGGTAGATTACTGGGGATGAGTATTACATGATGGGGGTGAACTTCAATATTTATTTCAGTTCTTATCGAATTTTCTTAACACGTTTATTATGATTTACAGAAGTTGTTCTTTTCAAAGGAAGAACTTTCCGATAAATTCAATATAAATGAATGGAAATTTTTTAATCAACATACAATTGTTTAGAATTTGCCAGTTACTATTCTCATTATGAAAATGTGAATTCATCCAACAATGTACTTTTCATATTTTTTAAATATTAATGAAACGTAAAAAATGCATTTGTAAGGTATTTCGCGATGAAGGTAAACTGAAATTCTTCTATCTGAATTTGATCTGAATTTTCTACAGAATTTCATTCATCACGATTTTTACTTCAAGGTTTAGATAAATGTAACATTAATATGCATAATAAAATTAAGAAAAATTCAAGATCTGGCATACAAAATTGTATTTATTATAGCGAGACGTGTACACAACAGTATTTTAAATTATATTTGACATGCGCAAAAGAAACTTAATTGTTAATTAGGCGTCAAACACAATCGTAAAAAATCTGTTTTTCGGATTCAGGGGGTCTAAAAACGTGGACATTTGACAAAAACTGGGAGAACCAATTTTACATAAATCTAATACCTTCTCTGACGAGAATGTAAAAATCGAGAATTATTCTAGATCAATCTTAACTCTTAAAGATCTACACTCCTTTCCTCACATTACTCGCTTCCACGCTCAGTGAGTCACGCTTACACCACGAAAGGCAAATAATGGCTTATAGGCCAGTCAACGAAGCTGAATGAGGAGGCTTTAATGGAAATAATTTATAACAATGCACTTAGTTGTCAGGAAGCTTCCTTAGGGGGTCTTGAAACACCTCCTAAAATTCAGTAAATTTAGGGGGGGGAGGCGCTCGATCCGCCATCATCCAATATGGCGGATGATTTTATATTTTTCGATTTTCCTTGGAAACGGCTGTTTTTAGAGCAAAAATAGTTATACCAGGTGTATACATATGAAACCGGTATTGCCATCTAGCGGCCAGTAGGCACACTTGTAGGCACTGTCGGAACTTACCATTTGTGCTAATTGGCCTATT
>NC_046666.1:100187619-100189441 GCF_010883055.1 Belonocnema kinseyi
AGTTTTTAAATTTTCTGAAGTTTACCTTTTTTACATACCTAGATGTCAAAAAAGCCTACCAGTGACTGAAATGGATTAGAAAAAAATCGCCAAGATCCAAGACTCGGTAAAACTCTCTGCCCCGAAAAATACAATTCCAAAACTAATAAAATTCCTGAACAGTTTATAATATTAAAGAATTTGAAAATTCCCAAATAATAAAACTCCCCTGATGAAATTGTTTCTTAGTCAGTATTAATTATTTATTAAAAATACGATAATAAAATATTGTTATCAAATAAATTTTTGTTTAATATTTAAAGTGTTAAAAATTGTTTGAATTTAAAATTAAAATTATAGAAAAAATTTTACCGACAAATTCATATACAAAAACACGTGTTTTTTAATTAACATTTCGATTTTTCGGAAGAACTTTTGTGATTTAAAAAATACTATATACATTTTCAACCAAAATATCTTATCCAGAAATATATTTTGTTTTAATTGTTGTTATTTTAAATTCAAGCAATAATGTTTAAATACTTCAAACATTTAAAAAGTTTTTTCTTTGGTAGAAATATTTGATTATTTCAATTAAAAAAAATAATTTGTGAAAGAACAATGTTTTCCACACTTGTTTATCTCGAAATGTCTTTTTATAATACTTTTTTAAAAATTAAAAATATGATTTTTCGAGAACATTTTTTTTATAATTAAAAAAAAGACTGTACCGAAAACCTGGATCAAGCTTCAGATCTGAAAAAATTCAGCGATACATACCTGTCAAACTTTTCTAACCTCAAAAAATCTTACTACTGCTTTACCGTCATATTTTACGAAGAATGAGAAAACAAGAATTCGACTTCGTAGTACGATGAGGGCAGCACCTCGATAAGGCAGAAAATGTGATGTCCTATATCTTTGATGTAAATCACTTCAATACGTTTTTTCTTACCACTAGAGAACAATAATTCGAAATAATAACACGGAATTAAGGCCAGTCTCTCACCTAAAATCCTGCATATTTATCGCGGCCTGGATGAGTAAAGAAAATTCTCATACATTTTACTAAATTCGGAAAGTCGAAAATTAACCATAAACCTCGATTACAGTTCACTATTTGAGCATTGACATTTTCCTTGGTAGCACCCATGATCCAACAAACCATGGTCCCGCCACTTCGATGCTCAAATACGTTCAACTTGGAGTGACTTGGACTGAATCGACCATGATCTAAGAATTCTTAGATCATGGAACCGACGCCCCTCGCCCAAAGATATTATAAACGTAGATGCGGTAAGGGGCGTCGGAGTGGGTAATTATATTTATAGGACATCACATTTTCTGCCCTATCGAGGTGCTGCCCTCATCGTACTATGAAGTCGAATTCTTGTTTTCTCATTCTTCGTAAAATATGACATAGGGAAAACCACTACAAAAAGAAAATTTGGCCACTAAGAGAGTCATTTGAACCTGGAAAACAAAATATTGTTAAAGAGCCACTTGTGAATTTGTCCAAAATCTTGATACCACCTCTTCACATAAAGCTTGGTTTAATGAAACAATTTTTCAAGGCATTAGACCAAGATGGGGAATGCTACGAATATTTGAGCCAAGTATTTCACCACAAAACAGATGGTAAACTAAGCGCAGGTATTTTTGGTGGACCTGAAATTCGTACTCTATTTAGAGATGAAAACTTTGAAAGAACTATGAAAGATGGTGAGAAAGCAGCATGGTATAGTTTTAAAGATGTATCAACAAAATTTTTGGGTAACACTAGAGACGTAAATTACAAAACTATTGTAAAAAAAATGGTACGCAACTTTGAAAAACTGGGCTG
>NC_046666.1:100189541-100191405 GCF_010883055.1 Belonocnema kinseyi
TGGAGTTCATGAATATCGCTATACATAGGTTCTAAGTCTTACATTATGATCAAGGGTCGAAAAAAGTTCTAGTTTTGTGATTCATGTAGTGGAAAACCTCCAATACAGTATCGAAAACATCGATTTTTTGAAAAAAATATCAATTTATCACAATTATTGTCCACTTACGCCGACTAGGAGTTGTTTTTTGAAAAAAATGACTTAAAATTCGTGATCAGCGACCTCAAAAACCCCCAGTAAAGTATTTTCAATGTTTATAAATCGGTTTAAAATCGTAAAACTTGATTTTAATGTCATTTTAATCAAATTTGAAGCAAATTTTCACTTTTCGCGATTTTCTGCCTTTTCATCGCCGTATGGTGGGTTGAAATTTTTGTAAAAAAAAATCAAAACATGGTTTTCGATGTATTTTTTCCCGTAGAATTCGATTCTGAAGTCAAAAAAATAAAATTTTGCTTTATTTTTTTTTATTTAAAAAAAAACCATGAAAAAACCGTAAAAAATGAGGTTTTTCGAGCAAAACCCCATAAAGAAGTAGCTGGACCCTACTTTTTTATTGCAAATTCGGATTCAGCGTCGAAAAATACATAAGAATATATAGGTCTGGTCAATTGCACAAACACTTTTGTTTTTTTTGTGGGCCTGTGTAATCTCAACTCCTTCCATATGCCTGGGACCCTTCGAACTGCATTTCCCAGGGCGTGATGCGACTACGGTCATGTGGCCAGAGGCGACTATCGGCGTCCCAATTCCCCCAAAGCAAATACGCGAGGGCAAGCGAGAGAGTAACGGACTTGTTAGCACAGTCAAGCACAGTCGCTTCTATTTTTGTAAGAGAACCTTTCTTTTCCCGCTAACATTTCACGTCTATTAAACGCGTTTCTTGTATCAGAAAAAAATCATATCATTACTGATTTTTGCATGAAGCATTCCAAAAGTGCTCCAATGATCTTATCAAAATTCAGTAATGATCGGATTCAAATTAAGCTTACAATCAAACTCTAAAGTGAATTAAAACCTATTGTTCGACACGCCTCGAAAATACTTCTGGCTTCACATCTATTATTGTTTATATAGAAAGTCATTTGTAAAATAATAATTTCGAAGATAATCTAATAAGAACAGAAAATTATTAACATTGCAGGAAATAATTCAGATTAATACTTTAAGGGGAAAATAAAATAACCATTTTTGTATCTCCATTCTTCTCCCGCTAACATTTCACGTCTATCAAACACGTTTTTTGTATCAGAAAAAAATCATATCATTACTGATTTTTGCATGAAGCATTCCAGAGGTGCTGCAATGATCGTATCAATATTCAGTAATGATCGGATTAAAAGTAAGCTTATAATCAAGCTTTACAGTTAGCAAATAAATCAAACGAAATTTCAACTAGTTCCATTTTCAACTTCAAATTTTATTTCAAAATCTTGTTAAGTCTAGAAGTTATTTTTAATGTATGCAACTTTAAAATTATTTTTGAAATGTTTCTCCAACTTCTGAATGTCTTTTGAAATTAATAGAATTTTTCGTTCAACTTTTAGAAATTTCGCAAATTATAAAAAATCATGTTAAAATGTTCTAGACTCTCTTAACAATTTTGGAAATGTTTTAAATCTTTTATTCTTTTGAAGCCTTTCTTAATTTTTAAAAAGTTTCTCTTTTTTTTTAATCTGCACCGAAATTTCGGTTCGACTAGCCAAATTTTATGGCAATATTTTATATAAAATTTTTTATTCAGAAGAAAATTTAGAGTGATTATACCAGGTGTATGCATATGAAACCGGTATTTTTTCAAGAAAAAAACACATTTATTTCAAGAGAATGATAACAAATATTTTATTCAAAGTATGCGCCCTCG
>NC_046666.1:100191505-100200000 GCF_010883055.1 Belonocnema kinseyi
CAACATTTCAAAACATTTCAAAATCATCAAAAGTATCTATTCTCTTTTAAATTATTTTAAATCTTTTAAAACTATTTTAAAAAATTTTCGGAACTTTTAAATATCTTTAGACTGATTCCCATTTTTCCTAACATTTTTGTAAAATCCTGCACATAAAATTGTTTTAAGAGCTTCCAGATTTTTTCTAATATTGTAAATCTTTTGAAACGTTTTGAAATATTTTTCAACATTCTCTTTGAGTTATGTACTTTTTTGAAATAAAAAATCATTTAAAATTTTTTAAAATAGTTTTAAAAGATTTAAAATAATTTAAAAGAGAATAGATACTTTTGATGATTTTGAAATGTTTTGAAATGTTGACTTTTTATTTTGAAAAAAGACATAATTTTAAGAGGAAATATAAAAATATGGGACCACTGGAAAAAATTCCGAAAGGGATGAATGAAAAATCTACCCAGAAATTTTTATTGTTATCCTAATATTTCAAATTCTTGAGAAGCTCCAAATTTTGTTCTTTTCTTTGAAACATTCAGAAACCTCCAGCTCATTTAATTTTTTTCCAAATTAATGCTTATTTAACTGTTCTTTAAGAATAAAAATAAAATACTTTTACCTTCGAAATACAAATAAAAACAAATAAAACAATTATAATGGTAACATTCCAAGTTTAAATTTGTCTCTCTGAATTGCGTGTGTTTGACGATTTGTCCCGGTCTCAAGTCCAGCTCAATATTTAGAACAACCTTCATATTTTTGAAATTGCAATTTTTCGGTTGTAACTTACCGGACAATCATTTTATTCTTTGAAAGATTTTCTACAAATTTTATTAAAAATGTTTATATTCTTATCCAAAATGAGAAGGTATTGGTTCTTAATAAAAAATAAGTTTTTCGAATTTTATCAAATGTCGACATTTTGAGGCCCCTTGAGTCAGAAAAACAAGTTTTTACGTCGGGGCCTGTTTGTCTGCCCGGTGTCGTCGTTGTTGTAGTTGTCTGTATACCGGATAACTTTCAAAAGACTGGTCCGATTGGATTGGGCTTTGACACACTGTTCGAAAAACCAAAAGGAAAGATCGAGTTCGTAAACAGCCATTTTTGATAAAAATTCAAAAAGTTGATGCTTTTTAAAAATTTTTGAGACCAATTTTTTTAAAAATTTGAAAATTCTATCCACAGCCATTTATGGTACAAAAAAATATGAACCATTTATCCTGACAACCCCTCAGCAATCTACAAAGTGAAGTTAGCTGTTTATTAAAGTGAAAATACCTAATAGGCTTTTATCTTATCAGTTTGAATGTTCCCGCCGCTATATTTGAAACATTGCAATGTTTCACGAAACTGACAATGTTTCATGAAAATTTTCATCAGACTAAAGTTTCATGCAAATTTACATCCCTACTCAGCGCGAAAAACAAATTTCTGTTTTTATTATACAATTGTATTTACCTTATCTTTCATGTATGTCACTAGCCACTGCAAGATTAGATATCTAAGGTACCTTTAAACTTCCGCAGAAAATCTAGTGGAAATTTGTTCGAACGACCAGGCATCAATTTCGATGGAGACGGTCAGGACTTAGTTTGTACATTCCGGCTTTCGTGGTTTGAGTGTCATATAGTAGGTTTTTGACTAAGCTAACATTTGTATATTACATCACGCCAAGTACTATTTTTATTCCAAGACTATTTAGTCGCTGGTAAATGGGAGGAAATAAAAAGTTAGGTAATTATAATTATAACTTACCTGCTTATTAACATCTATTTCACCTAAATAACGACCGACAAAATGATCTTGACAGGTGACTTACAGTTTGTAGACAACACTTCACGTTGCACTGGATGAGAAAAAACAGTGTCTAAATGATGCTTTTCCCCTAGATTCTCCGAATGAACCTGTGTGACTTAAATTTGTTGCAACTTTTTTGAACACCGATTTCGGTGTACATTGGAGAATCGGCGATTTTCTATGTTTTCTCCTAATTGTATGTACATATCAAAAAACAAAGATTTAAAAATTTAAATTAAATTAAATTAAATTGTCTAAATTTAAATTAAATTAAATTTAAATTTAAAAATTTTTACGATATTGAATAAGTTCTGATTGAATTTGCTTGAAATTTAAGAAAAGTACATATATCAAACGATTTTTGTATCAGAATCTCTGAAAAACAAATGAGCAACTTCAATTTTTTAAATTAGACTAATTCAGAGTGATCAAAATTGAATAATGTAATTGAAAAATAATGTTTCATTCGAAGCGATTACAATTTTACAATAAAAAATTTTTCAAAGTTAAAGCTTTATTATTTAATGAAATATTAGTCATTATTAACCACTTAATTAACTATGAACATAATATCACATTTGAAATCGTAGATAAAAATCTTTTCAAATTAGTATTAATAATTTATCGGATCGATATTCAGGAAAAGTTCCACGGAAAATAATAGTTATATCAATTATTATTAAACTTTTGATAAAAAATAAAAATGGTAACTACTAATTCAGACTTTCTTTCAGCTGAACCGAAAGAAGTAGAATTTTAGTCTACGATTCTAATTAAAAAAATGTATATAAAAAAGCAATGAAAATTATGTAAAAAATTAATAATATTGATACTGAATAGCTACTAATATAGAATCTATTGAATTGAAGATCATACTCGAATTATTATTGTATAAAGTCCTTATCTTTAAAAACACAATAATGAATTTAAATTTACATAACATGAATCAAAATAATTAGGTATAATTATTCACAGTATTAATTATAAATTAATTAATAATTATATTATTACTATTGAATTATTTTAAGAACTGGAGATAATACATAAAAAATTATCTTTATTATAAAATTTTCTAGTTGAAAAAATCATTAAAGCCAAAGCTTAGTTAAAAAATTAAGTTTAAAGGAGTAGATTTGATACATTTTTCTTAATTTATTATTTTATTATGTATAATTGTTACCAACTCCGATCTTCTCTACCGACTTTATCAAATTTTACCCTGTTTTACCAAGTGAGTAGCAGGTAAACACATGGAAATAGGAAACAAGGGACTAGGCATGCCACTGCGGGGGTGATGCAGTGAGGGGGGAGGACCGCCACCTTTTGATGTCCCGCAACAAACATGAGAGGGTCCACATGTTTATATTTCCATGCATAGTTTGTCGGCAAAAATGCTCGTGCGCATAATCAAATGGCACATCGTAAGATGGCGGCTCTCTCCTATGTCCATGGGTAAACCACCTTTTATTTTAGTTCTCGAAAAATAACAATAAGGTAAACTAGAGAGAAAAAAACATATGAGATGCAGAGAGAAAAACATATGAGATGTAGACCTGCCTTTATCTGTTTCAGGACTCTGTCAAGTGAATTGGTGGCCCCGGGTATTACCTAAATATTCTGTACGGTTAATTAAAAAAATAGATAAGCAATACATTAGAAATTTGTAGTTATAATAAATTGAATTTTAAAAAACATTAATGTAAAATAACCTGTTTCAGATAGATTATTTTAAAAACTTGGTAACCTTCAATCCTTCTTTAAACTGGATTGAAAATGCTACAATTTTGTGTGTTCAAAAATAATGTAATAACTGTCAAAAATTTGAACAATATTTCTATTACATAAAAAATAACAATTTGTATTGCATCGGTACAAACGCCCACAAACTACACAGGCTGCCACCATTTTTTATATTTATTTACAATAAATTATAATTAAATAAATTATGAATAAATTAATTCTGAAACATGCGATGAACGTCACATTATTGGGGCACTCGCGACACAAAGCACGGTCCTGTGCTGCGCCAAACTTCACCCAACGAAAATATTCTCGACCAATCAGCTTTATCTAGAAAGAGATAGGTGTACTTCTCATATGTTTTTTCTCTCTCTAGAGCCTATTACCGTTCTCCCCACAGCATTACCGGTCCATTTCTATATGTCGATGGTTGTAACTTACGGGACAATCATTTTATTCTTTGAAAGATTTTCTACAAATCTTGTTGATAATTTTTACATTCTCATCCAAAATGACAAGAGTTTTATGCGAAAAATGACTTTCACGAATTTCATGAAATTTCGACGTTTTGAGGCTCCTTGAGTCAGAAAAACAAGTTTTTACGTCGGTATCTGTCTGCCTCTGGCGTCTACGTTGTTGTTGTTATTGTTGTTATGGTTGGCTGTATATCGCATAACTTTCGAGAGAATAGTCGGATTGGATTGTGCCTTGACACACAGATTTTTATTTTAAGAATTGTATGTAAAAATTGTATTATTTTTATTTTTATAACAAATATTTTTCTTCAATTAAATTGTTGCAATAAAAGTGTTTCGAAGAGATTTTTTAAAAATCTTTCGGGAAATAAAATTATTATTTATAGGTCGACAAAGGTTTGTTTTATTTGCTAAATTTGGCTTTCGTCTAAGTTTTTCCAGTTGTTTTTACTATAGTATAATTTACGTTTGTATCTCGGGTGAAAAAATCCATTCTATTGTTTGACAAATATTCATTGTAAATCAATATTTTTCACAGAAAATCACCCCGAGTGATCTTCAAATATAATTTTATAAACGTGAAAGAAAGCGCATTTCAATGTTTTCTATGAAAAACACAATCCCTGAGTGACAGAACGAAATCGGAAACAATAAGAGTTAATTTATTCAGGTACAAGCTTTTTGAACAAAAATGACCTTGAGTGAACCTTTAATATATATTTGTTAATTTTTACAAAAATCAGGTGTTATTTTCTTACAAAAAAATAATAATTTCTGGGGGATGCCAAATGATCAAAAAATAAATAAAACTTGAAGTTGTACGATTTCAATTTGTAACTAAATAATTTGAAAGGTTTCAATTTAAAATTATCGAACACATTCAATTTAACAATTCAGATGACATATTTAAATAGATTTAAATTTGAAATTATTCAATATACTGTGAAGACTACAAATTTAAAATGTCTCAACTATTAAGGGTTTACATATTTTTGAAATTGCTGTTCTGGAGACTAAATAGCACTTATTCTTTTAATAAGAAATCACCACCAAAATTGTTAAAAAAAGTTTTTAAAAGAGTTTTAAAAACCTTGAAAAGGTCAGAGGTTTTAATAGTTCAATATATGTGATAGAACCTCTTTAAATTTGAAATTAGTCTATACTTTTTCATGTTTGAGCTACGATTATTCGATTTTAGAAGTGATAAATTACAATCGTGAAAAATAAATAAAATGTTTTAATTAATTGATATTTAAAACAAAAAACATATTAATGCAGCTGCAAACATTTAATTTGAAATGCGTTGAATTCAAGGCATATTTTAAAAAGAAAACTGAAAGCAAAGGATCGACTTTCGAAAGAAGCGAAAGAAAGTGACTCGCTGGATTGCAAATAAACATGGAAAATTATCTATTTTCGCAGTTTTGAATTTTAAATTAAAGCTTTTTCGCTTTGTAATAATTTCGAATCCCAGAATGTTATTTTCGAACTAACCTATAACTTATAACGAAAATTCTGAAAATTCAAACAATAAGGCTGTATTCTGAAAATGAAGCAATATTAACGTTAAAATTCAAGTTCTTAAACTGAAGGCCTAAGAATTTCCAAATTTTACAATTAGTGTTGTGTAAATTTTATTGGTATCTTAAAAGAGTATAAATACAGTTTATAATATTAACGAATTTGAAAATTCCCAAATAAGAAAGCTCCCCAAATAAAAATGTTTCTTAATCAATATTAATTAGTTATTATAAATACGATAATAAAATATTGTTATCAAATAATTTTTTGTTTAATATTTAAAGTGTTAAAAATTATTATTTGAATTTATTATTAAAATTATACAACAAATTTTACCAACAACTGAATATACAAAAACAGGTGTTGTTTAATTAACATTTTGATTTTTCGGAAGAACTTTTGTGATTTAAAAAATACTATATACATTTTAAACCAAAATATCTTATCCAGAAATATATTTTGTCTTAATTATTGTTGTTTTAAATTTAAACAATAATGTTTAAACACTTCAAACATATAAAAAGTTGTTTCTTTGGTATAAATATTTGATTATTTCAATTAAAAAAATATATTTGCCAAAGAAAAATGTTTTCAGCACTTGTTTATCTCGAAATCTCTTTCTATAATACTTTTTTAAAATTAAAAGTATGATTTTTCGAGAAAATTTTTTTGTATAATTAAGAAAAAAGACTATGTATCGAAAACCTGGATCAAGCTTCAGATCTGAAAGAATTCAGTGATACATACACTTCAAACTTTTCTAACCTCAAAAAATCTTTCTACTGCTTTACCGTCATATTTTACGATGAATGAGAAAACAAGAATTCGACTTCGTAGTACGATGAGGGCAGCACCTCGATAGGGCAGAAAATGTGATGTCCTATATATATATATATATTATTCCCCACTCCGACGCCCCGTACTGTATCTACGTTTATAATATCTTTGGTAACACCCAGGCACGGTCAACTCCTATTAGGTATTTTCACTTCAACCATCAGCTAATTTCACTTTGTTAAAAGCTGACGGGAAAACAATGGATCAAATGCATGACAAAAAACTTTATTCCTGTAATATTTTTGAAATTAATAATCATTATTATCATTTTATTATTTCAGTAAATAGTCATTTAAAAATAAAACCTATTTTTCAAATACACTTATATAGAAAAAATTAGCTTTTGCGAAGATATTAGCAAAAGAGTGCAAAAATAAACTGAATCCCATGCATTTGGACCCTTGTATTCCCCTCAGCAATGGCGAATTTGTAGGACACTGGTGCGGGGTAGAGTTGGGTCGCGGTAATATTCTCCGTATTTTCAGCAGGAAAATAACCGTCCTTATCGGTAACGTTTCTTTCGCTTCTTTCGTTACCGCTCACATTGCGACGCCATCTGTATGTTAAAATGTGAATGAATGTGAATTTCATAATACGTCGTAGTTGTTGATCAATTTTGAGAATAGACGTGTTAATGAAAATGGTTGATTTCTAATTAAGTAACATGTGCTTTCAAAGACATAAAGGAAATGCTCCTATAAAAATAATATAAGATTAAAATAGACTGCATTTGAATGGAATTTGAATAGAATGAATTGGGAAATTACTCTTTTATTTAACGAGAAAATTGGTGTATTCGTTTACTGTCTTCCATATCTTTACGCGTCTTTTATTGTTAGTACTTTAATAAAAAAATTAAATAAAATGGTTTTTTTGCAACTAATAGCATTGAATTTTTGTTTATATTATATACCTACTTATGGTGTATTTATACGCCTGTCGATTGGCCGTCAGCCAGCACAAAAATAATAAGAGTGAAAGAGATAGAGGGTACTTTTCTTTTAATATTCCGCTCTCTGTCTCTTTCAATCTTATGACTTTTCGACTGGCTGGCGACCAGTAAACAGGCGTGTAAATACAGGATTAGAATGTTTTTCTAAAACCACCTTCTTATCTTACCCCTATCTATTATTACAGAAAATTACGTATTTGCCAATATCTTCCCCAAATTTTTGAAAACATATAATGTGTCAGTTCTTATTAATAATAAGCATAGTAACAATACTTTTATTCTTCATGATGTTGTGAAACTACAAAATGCCTACAACGTTTCAGCAGAATAGGTTAGATACCCTTCGAAACATTATTTTCAAGAAATGTTTTTCATATTCTTTTTTATGTAACAAATACATACGTAATTGCTGTCTACTTAATCTGCAAAGTGTGAACAATTACAACGAACAATATTTTTGCAAAAAAGATTGTGCGCAAACATTTTTAAGCAAAACCAAATCCCATTGTAGAGGTCAAGGAACACTTTTAAACAATTCAAATTTAGTCTTGAAATTCAAAAAAATATCGTTTCCATTCGTTACCGGAGAATTTCCTCTACTTTACCAGAAATTTCCACCGTTACCGGTAATTTCACGTAACGACCCAACACTAGTGCAAGGTATTGAGGGACAGTGAAAAGGTCAAAAAGGCCGGTGCAAAAAGCGCGTGCACAATAATGTTCAATTTTTTGACATTTTGAGCTGTCATGATGTACACGTGAAAAGTAAAAGTTTTTTAAATGGATCGAAATACTTGTGCAGCGAGTGGCTCTGGTCGTAAACAGAAGATAAAGAGGTGATAGGACATAGGTTTCTAGCGCGACGATTAATAGGCCTACTGTGGGTGGCGGCAAAGATCTCTTTGGTGGCGGCCACTGTAAATGCCGAATTCAAGAAGCTATCCTACCTTTCCGATCCTTTCCGATTTCTATGTGAAATTTTCTTCCGTTTCTTTCCGAACGCTTTCTCTTCCCACAGCTTTTCGATGCCTTTCCGAACTTTTGCAAAGTGTCCCACTCCTTTTACTTATTTCTGAACCTTTCCGATCTCTTTCCGAATAAATGACGCAGTGTCCCACTGTTTATGTTCGTTCCGATTTTTTTTCGATTTCTTTCTGAATAAATGTGAAATCTATGAT
>NC_046666.1:100200100-100201731 GCF_010883055.1 Belonocnema kinseyi
ATTTCATGGTATAGTCCATTTTTCATTGGGCTTTTAAAGATTATAGGCGAACTTTTTGTGAAATCGATGGTGGTCGAGTTCTTGGAAGGGAATTCTTTAAACACTATTTATTATTCAATTATAACAATTATCGAGAATATAGAGTTTCAGTATATGGGATACTTCCCATTCTCGACAATTGACTAAATTTCCCTAGGAGCATTCAGAGGAGCGATATTAAGGTTAATGCCGTAGGAGTGACAGATATGGTAATAAAGCACTCTTAGTGCCGCATTGTGCCTTTGAATGTAGGTCGTTCCCGCGTGAGTTAGACAACTAGATAGTATGTGAGCTAAATGCTCGGGGTGTGCATGGCACGCCCTGCAGCTATCATCGGGAATGTCTTGGCTCAAAATGTGGCGACGATATGTTAAAGTGGAAAAGACACCGTCTTGGCATGCAAAAATGAAACCCTCCGTACCAGACTTCAATCCGGGCGATTTAAGGAAAGCAAACGTTAGCTCACAAGACATTGACTGATCCTTCACATTTCTGTGGAAGATACCGTGCATCCTCTTATCGAGGAGCTGTTCACGAAAGTTTTTCTCTTGTGCTTTCTTAATCTGGGCTTTCAGGAGTGAATACCCGAGATAGATAAGATTTGATGCATTTTGCTCACCCCTAATACTGAAGTCAAGTTCAAGTGCTTTAGCAGCCTCCTTCGCTGCTTTGTACAGAAACGTTCCTTTGCCCACTTCTTCGTAATTCCCGACCATTTTAAGAAGAGGGTCTCTTCCGTTTGCAACTCTGTGTGCTGTACCCAGAATAATCCTGTTGTGAAGACACTCAAGACTCAATATTCCGCGACCCCCTTGACGGTGTGAGATGTACAGTCGTGGAACGGAAGACTTAAGATGCATGCTTTTGTTCATGTGCATCACCTTTCTTGTCCCGATATCAAGAGATCTGAGCTCGTTCTTCGTCCATGGAACTACTCCAAATGAATATAGTAGTACCGGGACGGCAAGCATGTTCGTTGCAGATACTTTGTTCGTCGCCGACAGTTCGGAAGACCAAATCTGTCGGATGAGACGTTTGTATCTGCTTCGGAGAGTATCCTTTATAGATGTCACATCCTGAATGCGGCTCTGTGGCACGCCCAGGTATGTATAAGTCTCTCTAGCGCAAAGGTGTCGTATGGCGCTACTATCAACGAGCTCAGGATCTTCAGGGATGCCAATAAGTTTTCCTCGCTTCAAATAAACCTTGGCGTATTTGTCTAACCCAAATTCCATTCCAATTTCCTTAGTATATCGTTCAACCTTCCCCAGAGCTAGATGCAGTTGCTCTTTGTTTTTAGCATAGATCTTAAGATCGTCCATGTAAAATACATGAGTGACCTTGTACTTTCGATCTGCAGGTTTGCCGCACAAGTACCCGTCGGAATGACGAAGTGCTAGAGATAGTGGCAATAATGTAAGGCAAAAAAGGAGTGGGCTCATGGTGTCGCCCTGAAAGACACCTCTCTGTGGCCATTGATAGGTCACGCAGGTAGAATGCTGCATCTTTGCAAACACATCTATCGATGAGCAGGTTCTCCCGACATCCGGCTACGCCTTTCTTTGAGCCTCGTTATTCATACATTTCTTGCC
>NC_046666.1:100201831-100212808 GCF_010883055.1 Belonocnema kinseyi
CCGAAACGGCCTCTCCGATTCTTTCCTTTTTTCGGCAGGGTGACTGAAATCAAAATATATACAAATTGATAATGGAAATTGATAGTGGCTCATCATACTGGAATTTTCGCCATCTCTCTTTAAAAGTGCTGTAAATTAATTCCAGGCTATCAATGCTTAAAAACTCTGAGAAAGGCATTATTATGTCTTCGAAATAAACGTTTATTCGCATACCTGGAAAAACACTCCGTGGGCACATAAGTCCTTAACTTGTCCTATATATATATTCCGGAGGACGTCTTATGGACGTCCTGAGAACTTTTTAAAGACATGAAAAGTTCCAAAGGATGTCTTGGATAGGTCAAATTATATGACATAAAGGTACATTCTAAGGACGTCTTTAGGACGTCCTGGTGCCCACTGAGCAGCAACTCTTTTCCTAGTAGTAACCCTGGCGGGCCGAAGGGACCGAAAGGAGCCTCTACAAAGTACCCTTAAAGACACTACTGAGTCCCCCTTCGTTTGCTTCTTAAAAAAGCTAAAAAGAAACAGCAAGATCAATTTTTAAATTGTTGAAATTCGGATTCTACGTTTAAATTTGCATTAGAAACTCACGGAGTAATCGCAATACTTTTTTTTGCAGCGTTAAAAACTTCAAAAAACAAAATGCCTGTCATTTACATGGGCCGAAGGCGGCTTCAAGTGCATCTTCTTTTAGTAGAAGTTGATAAGCGTTCCGTCGGTAACTTTAAGAATTTTGTCTAGGTGCTAGCGCCACGCAGTGGAAACCTCAGACAACAACGCTGCGATGCATATGAGAGAGAATTTTATTTTTAAACTTCGCGCGCAACATACTACTTGAGATATTATGTCCCAACTTATTTATGAACCTTTCCGATTTCTTTCCGAATAAATGACGCAGTGTCCGCATTGTTTATTCTGATCAGCTTCAGCAGTAGTTAAGAACATTTTTTTCAAACTTTAGCGCTGCAAAAAAAGTCTTACGATTACTCTGTGAGTTTCTAATGGAAATTTTAACGTAGATTTCGGATTTCAACCATTTAAAAGTTGGTTGTGCTGTTTTTTTGAGTTTTTTAAGAAGGACCCGAAGGAGAACTCAGTGGAGTCTTTAAGAGTACTTTGTAGAGGCTCCTTTCGGTTCCTTCGGTATGCTAGGATCAATGATAGTGAGCGTTGAAACAATAGAGGCTCTTGTATAAGGACTGATCACTATGATAATGGGGCAACTATTGAACCATAATCATTGTCAACGGGGTCGATTAAAAGTCTACGTTTAGAGTGAAACATTTTCTACTTATGAAGTGATCTTGGCGACACTTCCTTTTTCCGTAGAATAAAATGTTTCAATAACATTTTCCCGGTTCTGAACATTGAATTGATGTTATCTTGGAGAAATCATTATTTCTCCTGTGATTGCTTGAACGTTTGATATGGTTCTATTTGAGAAAAATGCTGATTTGGGAACAAACATAAATATAAATAAATAATTAAAGCTATTAATAAGTATTATTTTAAAGTTTTGTCGGAACAACATATTAAAGATTAAAAAGAGAATAGAATCTCAGTAAATAAGAAGAACTGGTCGAAGAACAAAATTAGGCTGTATTGATTAAATCATTTATTTTCAAACCTGACATATATTTCGCGGTTATTGGTTTCAACCATTCAACGACAGGTAACGAACCTTAACCTCAACGAATCAACGCAGAATATTAACGGAAGAAAATTCGATAGCAGAGTTTGGACGTAACAGGATCCTGTAGTGAGGGACGCACCAAAGGTGATATGGTGGGGCGAGTTGGAACGGAAGCTGGAGCCAGAAATATAAGGCGCGATGTTTTTAAACGGCAATAAACACGACAAACACTAAGCATATCGAAGGTACCGAAGCGTTAAGCTATAGAAAATTTTAATAACTGTACAGTATCTGATATTGGAACATATGTATCGCTCTCTTCTCGCTCGACCAATCCGCACTCAGCTGCCTGTTTGACGCGTCCCCCACTACAGACTCCCTAGATATTGATAGGTCAGGTGTGCCACGGAATACCACGTGGAGAAACTAACATGATGTATCCTCCAGTGCTCGTAACGAGTGCCTCGAACTCTTCTACGCAAGGCGTCGCGCTCTATCTACAACACAAACTGCTATCTATTCCTTGGGATAGATAGCAATATGGCCGGCGACAGTAACTAGATGTCTCATAAGACTCATGTAAAACCATTGAAAATTAGTCTTAAATCTTAAAAATTAAAGTAACAATAGCTCAAATGTGTAATTTGAAAAAAATCTACACAGGTATGTAGAAACTTCGTAGAAGGAGAAATAATTTTACTTGCAGGACACCTTCTATTTTGCGAAAAAGAGGTGGAAAATGAAATGTTAAATTACAAGTTTTGTTTCCTTTACGTTTCACAGTTGAAAACATTTTTGTTGCTAATATATTTATTTTGATAATTCACTAATTCATAATGAATGCACGTACGAATACAGTCACTTCATAGTGAAAATTTTGTGAAGAAACCAAAAAAATGATATTAAACTTATTTGCTGGATCGTAAACACCTGTTTTAGATATGTTAATTCCAAAAATACTGACCCCTGGTGAGTAACAAGGAAAGACGGTTGAGCCCCCCGCTAGACACTCTTGCACCATGCCAATGGTATACCACCGTGTACTACACACAACGCGCCAGTTTCAAGCGAGGAAAAATTATCTCCACTTTCAGTTAAAAAAAAGGACAACAAGAACATTTTCGGGAAAAAGCGAGCTAAAAGGTTCGGTATAATTGCCTTTAGATTATGTGATTAAAATATTGTGGCCAACAATTCATGCGTTTAGACGTAGTTTTGATGCAGCCAAATTGACAGATGTTTAAGGGATACTTGGGAATACCGAGAATCTCCCGCTTTCCGCTCTTGCCTCTGGCGTACAATATACTACCGTGTTACTGTATAGCTCGCGCGACTTTCAATCGAGAAATAACACTCCATTTTCAATTACAATGTAGGGTTTTGAGGACTTACATTCAAAATCAGCGCTATCTAGCGCTGGATCCGGTCACTAAAGGAAATGAACCTACAGATCCCTTACAGTCTCTGTTTCCAAACTCTGCTTCCTCAAAATTCTCGTAAATATTAAATTTCGCCTAATTTCTTATCAATAAACTTTACAAATGATGAAAAATGTATGCATAGAAAGGTTTTTATATGCAAAATATTCATTTAAATACTAGAAGTATAACTTGTTGTAATTGAAAGAAGAGATATCAATTAATATACTGAAGCGGTAAAATATATGATAATTAAATAATTTCCTTTTTGAAAATAAGCAGGACATAAAGTTTGAAGTTTACTAATAATTGCCCATACGTAAATTACTTAGAATAATTTAATCGCGAAGGTTTGTGATGTACAATCATGAACATAGGAAACGAGGGGCTAGACATGCCATTGCGAGGGTGATGCAATGAGGGGGGAGGTCCGCCACCTTTAGATGTCCCGCGACAAACGTGGCAGCGCCTACATGTTTATATATTCATGTACAGTTTGTCGTCAAAAATGCTCGTGCGCATAATCAAATGGCACATCGTAAGATGGCGGCTCTTCCCACTCATGAAATTCTCCCCCTTCCCGTGGATTCAACCCCGCTCCCCAAGTCAGGATGGCATGCCCAGTCCCGTGTTTCCTATGTCCATGTGTACAATGTTTTGATTTTGAAGGTTACAGCTTTAAAAATGAAGAGACCCATCGTCTCAAATATTCATACATCTAAACATGTTAATACTATTACTCTATATTCTCTTATTTATCTCAGTGCACTGAAATCATTACATTTTATTTTTAAATAACCAATGTATCAATTTGTTTTACATTTCAGGTTATGTTTTGCAATAAAGTTCTTTATTTCTCCAAAAAATAAATTTTTATAAACGACTTCTTAATCTTTAAAAATAACTTATATTTATATCCGTATGTATACCACTTGTAAATTATTTTTTACTGCTTCGAAATATGAAAACAAAAACCTTACTTCCAATCAAGCCAATAGTTTTTTTTTATTCAATACTTATCGATCAACACATTTTCTTAATTCCGCATTTAACAGTAAACACAGTATGTATAACAATATCCGCAATGCAACTTTCAGACAGAGTGATATAATAACAAATAGGGTTGTTTCACGATTTTAGACAAAATAATTTTTTTTTAACATAAATTTAATTCGAACCGAAGGTGCGTTACAATTTTTTTTTCTGTTGAGCCATTTAACAGAAAAAATTTTTTTGAAAATTGAAGGCGGTAAAATACTTATTCAAATTGGTGTCACGTGGTTGTCACGTCACTCAGAGGTTCAAATAATTATCTATCATGAAAACCATGAAAACTAACTAAACTGATGATAAAGAGGTTAGGCCACGGTCTACTGCCATTTCTGACTATTTTGATTCGATATATTTGCTTGTTCAGGTTTATGTGACAAAAAAAGTTATCCTGTTTAATATTTGGATTAAGGGCATGTGATACTTACAGTTTCCCCGGCTTTTTTTCCACAAAAATGAAAATTTTTAAAAACTGAATTCGGAGATGCTATAAAATATTATAACGGACGTCCCCGGACTCTTTTTTTGCGGGATAATAACAAAAAAATGTATTGTGCTAAATAAAAATTTTATGCATATGCATTATTTTGAGGTTACGTCGTCTTTCATCTCTGCCTTTCCGATATATGGAAATTATTAATGAAATAAACTTTTATGATTGCCTGCAAACAAGGTTAGTTCCGGGAGATTAGTTACTATGTTTATTTGTAAGTCCAAAGTTTTCAGCCAAGAATATTGTGTAGTTTGGAAGTAACGCTCGGGTGCATTGTAACACACATAACATCCAAATATACACGCACGTTGTTAACAATATCAAAAATTTTTTGATAAAAAAAAAAACAAAAAAAGTGTGTGGGGACATCCGTTAGCATGTTCGCTATCATTTCCCAAAATTTTAAGACAAAATATTTATTATTTTAGAAAAAAAGCAGGGGTGAACCTAAAACTGGTAAAATCGACAATTTTCTAAGTATCACATGCCCTTAAGAGTCAGTATTAAGTTGAAGGAAAGCATTAATACAATTATTAACACATTTTTTTAACTCCTACATATTTACGAATTGTTCTGTAAACATGACTCCAATTTAAGCACTTTTCCAATGAATTCTTTACACATACCATAAATATATCTATTTTTGGTAGATTTGTGATATTAGATTTTACGAAATCCTCTTTTGAAATTTTTTTTTTAGCAGTATCTTGAGACTTCTATTTTCGATTTATACATAACCAAAACAAAACATCGGCACAGAAAAAGATATTTGTGAATCAATGACACATGAGCTGTGATTGGTGGAAAATCCGATCCCTTTGACGTCAAAGGGGCCCACCAATCGACATCGTTGTACGATACATGGGAGTGCCACCACTATGGTCCCACCTTACTCGAAAACCATGAGCAATAATTTGCCAGTCACGAGCGGTTTTTTCTTCTCAAATATATGGGTGAAAGAAGTTCCCAAATGATGGAGCAAACTTTTGCAACGATTGCGTAGGTAGTGAATCGTCTAATCCAAAAACAGTTTTTCTTAGTTCTAACGCTGTCCCTCTTAGCAATATAACACTAACGGAAAAAAGTAGCATGTTACTTGCAAGTTGCATATGATTTCATTAATATATATCATAGATTTCTTATTCAATTCGAACACAAACAGGTTTTTTTGCTCATTTATGTTCATGTATATGCGAATTATAAGAACGAATATTATAATGCAGGCTATAATTGGGATATTTTACATCAATCTATTTCTGCTTTAAGGCTCAAAACAATGTTCTTCTTTCTCTTTAGTTGATGATACTTCATTTTATTTGCGTGAAAAAAAAATTCCTCAGGCGCATCGAAAGGTTATGTTAACCATATTTCTCCGTATTTCTTCTACATTATAATGATTAGCAGTTATATATTTTTATAATTTTCATCATATCTATTGTACAAAATGTATTAGTTATAAACTAATTTCATTGATTTTTAAATTGTACAATTAATTTTTCTTTTACTTTATATCTTTGCTCATGGCAATTACTACATTTCAACTATACTTCATTCTCGCGCGCAGAGACGAGTATTTTTCAAGCATGAAGGATGTAAACAAGGATACTCACATTTGCTCATTGCATTCTATTAATTTTAACTTATTTTCATTAGAAATAGTTTATGAAGGTTTAATCAGATGTTTAAAGTTCTTTAAATACTAACGCTCTCTCATTGAAACAGTTCAATATTGAAAATTAAAATCTGCATATACTTTCTTTAATTTCGAGCATGAGATTAAAATCGTCTTTCGAAAAGAAGTATTTTTCGATTATTTATACTCGAATTGCAGTTTATTAAAAAAAAAAGTCATGACATTATTTACATCTATTTACAGTTGATCCACTCAACACGTTTTTTATCAAAAATGTTGAAATTTAAACCCTGTGGATTATTAATTCTTTCAAGTCTTCCCAACCTGCATTTTAAAATTCTTTACATTGCCAATTCACGCTTTAAAATAAATTCTTATATATTATTTAATAAAATAATAAACATTTCTAAAAATTCTTAATTAAGCTTATTGTAAATTATTGTGTGATACGACATTCGTAATATTTTAAGTGATTACATGTATTTTTTTCCTCAAAATTTGTAAAATTCCCAGTCAAAAAATGAATTTACTGACATATTTATCGTCTGTTGCAAAAAATTCCTACATTCCCCGTCAAGCGGTCACCCTGATTTAAAAATTACTATATAAAAACATGAATGAAAAAAATATTTTCACTTCTTTCAGTTTCACGTACTTATTAGAAACAATTTTTTCACCATTTTCTACTTATATTTCTTTGATTGTACGAATCTTCAGAGAAAAATTTTCAAACTAAAAAAATCGCATTTGATTTTTTTAGTAATTTGAAAGCTAGGTGAATTTAAAAACTGACAACCCACTTATAATTATAGATATCAATTCAGATTCAACTAAATTTCTTTAAAAATGCTTTATCAACCTTTTTATATATTTTGTAATTATTAAAATTATTTCACTTTTATACAAAACACTATTTTTTCACTGTTGAAACCTTACACTATACGCAGTGTGAATATAACCTGCATTCCACATACCGGTCAATAACCGATTCTTAGCAGTGCTCGTGACGTGCGCCACGAACTCTTCTACGCATGCGTCGCGCTGGGACTCTGATTCGTTAAAGTTCGCGCGCAATTTGAAATGCTAAAAAATAACATGTTTATTGTTTATTATGAATAATGTCATTTTAATTTATATAAATGTTTATTAGACCGATATTAATGAATCTTGATAAAAATAAGAATTTATTAAGTGCACACTGTGTATGCATACAAGTGAGTACTAAAGGATATTTTTTATTCACACAGTATGCACTTAATACATTTTTATTTTGATCAAGATTCATTAATATTGGGCTAATTAACATTTATGTAAGTTAAAATGACATTATTCATGATAAACAATGAAAATGTTATTTTTTAGCATTTCAAATTGCGCGCGAACAGCAACGAATCAGAGACCGAGCGCGACGCATGCGTAGAAGAGTACGGGCACTCGTTACGAGCATTGATTCTTAGGTCATGCTTAATATACCCTTTCTTGTCTGAGCCTTAGTTCCACGGAGAATATACATAAGGAGACCAAACTAGTGGAACTAAAAATGAACACTTTTTCTGTTGCTAGAAGTACGCACGCACACACACACATGTGCAAAATCACACTTACGTATAGTTCAAAACTTCCCGAGGGTGTCGTGCTAACCGCACTTTAAAAAATATGGCTGCCGATGTGAACGCGAGTCAAATGTAAATAAATAATGATTGAACAATTAATAGTTTGTGAATAAAAGAAAGAATGTTAAAATTAAAAATCGCCGTTTAAAAGCGAAAGTTTCCAACAAGTGTGGTTTCAAGTGTAGTGTACAAGACTTTCAGAGTGGTATAAGTTGTATGTTTATTGTTTTTGTTACGAACGCGTCGAATACCTGTCACACGCATAGTGTTGGTAAAAGTAATTTGTTATTTTCATAAACATACTACTTACCTCTTGCATGGCGAATGATTTTTCATTCCACAAACATTTCAAAAAATCCTGTCTGATTATCAATTATTTATTTGTTCAAGCGACCTTTCGAAACAAAACAATGGAGGCGACCATATGTTTTTTAAGTGCGGTTGGTACGCCACGTTTGGAAAGTTTTGAACTATACGGAAGTGTGATTTTACACATGTGTATGTGCGTACTTCTGGCAACAGAACAGTGACCGTTTTTGGTGAAGTCCATACATTACAGATTGGTCTCCTTATATCTATTCTCCATGGTTAGTTCCTTAGTTCTGGCCATTTGGTGTATAGCAAGAAGTCACAAATAAGAAGAGTGTTAGTTCTGGCCATTTGCTGTACATCAAGAAGCCGTAAATAAGAAGATAGTTTTTGTAAGAACACAATAAGTGTGAATAAAAGTTTTCGCTTTTTCATGTGAAATAAAGTAATTTACCTTACTGATAACATCTTGGATGGACGATTATATTTTACTAACCTATAATACCAATATTGAAAGTAGATCTTGAGAAATTATGTAATCTATTCACCCAATCATTGTTTATGTTCGCAGGAATTTTCAAATCAGTGGATATTTTCGGGAAAAAAATAAAATGGACATTAATTTCGATGATCTTGCCAATGATCATGAGATCATTGCACGGTTACAACAAATGCACAACTCCATAGTAAAAATTGAAGATACACTAAAGCTTGTAAATAACCCTGGGCTTTATGATAAACTTTCTAATGCTGACAAAATAAAATATAATTTATTAATGTCATTCGGTCTCAATAGTTTGTTTTGGATGTACTTGCGCCTAGAAGGTAAGTTATTTAGTCGATATTTAACCTTCGTGATAGGGAGGTTCTAGTAAGCCCCTCAAATGATTATATTTCGTTAATAGATATTTTGTAAACACTTCATATACCTTTAAAATTAGAAAAATGGTTACTTTTTAATATAGGGACTCGAAGGGTACTAAATGTGTTTCGAAACATGACACTGAAGGTTCTATTTCGTAATAAGTAGATTTTAAGGTTCAGAGTCGATTTCCATGCTGTATAAAACTTTGTGATGTTTTTCGTCAAGTGGGTGTAGAAGACCTAATTAATGGCGAATATATCCAGAAAATGACCCTTCTTTCGAAACCCGCAAATCCCAGAAGTCCTGTCTGGGGCGTTTAGACACATGAGCTAGTGAAAAACTGAATTTTTCAAGTGATAGTATGTCCGGCGTTTGTTATAACATAAAAAAAATAGAATGTTCATCAAGAGTGCGGCCCGGAATGGGTAGCCGTGTACTATTACTTGAAAATATGTTTTTTAAATGTTTTAATCAATAATAATCGATTCGCTCTCAGGTATCCAAAAGTAACAGACAGGGCGTCTGCCATTTATAAGTTTCGAGAGAATGTTCGTTCAATATTTTTTGGCTAAAAGGGTTTATTTTTACGAAGTGTATACACTGTCGGTACCGTAATAAAAAAATTGTTTGTACCGGTAAAAAAAAAACTACTGGTACCGGCAATTTTTCTTTACCGGTTTTTTTAGAAAGCATATTTCTAGCAAAATAGCGGCAGAGCGCGCATATTCATGGTATTCGTGGAATTCAAGAAATTCAAGGAATTCTCGCAATTCAGGGAATTCATGCAAGTCAAGGAATTCATGCAATTGAAGGAACGTTGTGGCTAGCCTGCCAGCGCCGGTAAGATTGCATGTTGCCGGCTTTTTTTCTTTTTCCATTTTTTTCTACATTTTTTAAAATCTATACTGATGTATGCTGATGCTCTTATTATAAAACTGGACATGAAAACACCTGCAAATGTAACTTTTAGTGTTAAAACTTTAACAAATTACGTTTTTTATTTACAAAGTTCATATACACTATCTGTACCGGCAAAAAGCATAATTCAAGTGTACGAAAGGGACTTTTACACATTTTAGAGTACGGCAATGTAATTGAGGAGTTATTTTGATAGTTTTTGGCTTTTGATGCGTTTAACGAAACGTTCTATGTATATATCACATTTTATCGTCGATTTTCGACTTAAGAATTACTATCGATGTCTCGTGGGGGCGGGAATGCACCCCTACGTCTAGTCGCAGAAATAATGTAAAGTCGCACCTCCCCCCCTTTTCCAACGCCTCGTGCGCTGGGAAGAACCCCTAGTGACTGGTTAAATAAATAATTTAAGTAGCACCCATACCCTTTTTCTAATGCCACAGGGGGGCGGGAAGGCACCCCTGTGACTGGTCACAGAAATAATGTAAGGTCGCACGCCTTTCCCTCTTCCAACGCCTTATGGGGGCGGGTATGGACCCCTGTGACTGGTCACATCAAATATTTTCAGTTCTCACCCGTACCCTTTTCGAAAGCTGCGTGGGGCGGGCAGGTAAGTCTGTGACTGATCACATAAAAAATGTAAGGTCGCACCCCTATCCCTTTTCCAAGCCTCGTGGGGCGGGAAGGACCCCTAGTGACTGGTTAAATTAATATTTTAAGGTCTCGCACATTCCCCTTTTCCAACGCCACAGGGGGGAAACCCCTGTGACTGGCCGCAGAAATAATGAAAGGTCGCATCTCTACCCCTTTTCCAGCGCTACTTGGGACGGGAAGGACACTTAGTGACTGGTTAAATAAATAATTTAAGGTCGCACACCTATCCCCCTTTCCAACGCCACGTGGGGGGGGTGAAGGCACCCCTGTGTCTGGTCGCAGAAATAATGTAAGGTCGCACCCCTAATCCTTTTCCAATTCCCCGTGGGGGCGGGAAGGCAGCCCTGTGACTGGTCACAGAAATAATATAAGGTCGCACCCCTACCCC
>NC_046666.1:100212908-100224497 GCF_010883055.1 Belonocnema kinseyi
AAGGGCGGAAAGGCACCCTAGTGACTGGTTAAAGAAATAATTTAAGGTCGCACCCCTACCCCTTTTCCAACGCCTCGTGGGGGCGGGAAGGCATCTCTGTAATTAGTCATAGAAATAATGTACGGTCGCACCGCTACACCTTTTCCAACGCCACGTCGGGGCGGATGGCACCCTAATGACTGGTCAAAGAAATAATTTAAGGTCGCACCCCTACTTCTTTTCCAACGCCATGTGGGGGCGGAAGACACCCCTGTGACTGGTCACAGAAAGAATGTTAGGCCGAACCCCTACCCCTTTTCCAACGCCTCGTGGGGCGGGAAGGCACCCCTGTAACTAGCGATGTAATAAGTGCTGTAGTGAGCATTATGTCACAGTAATGTGTTGTAATATTCAATTTCGTGCCGTTACTTTACAATTAGTTTAAACAGGCAAATAGCCAAACTTCATATAGCAGTGATGCCAACCCAACCTCATCTCTATCTCAATTTTAGCAGCTTAACCAACAGCGCTTTCACGTTGCGCAGTGCATTTTTAGGCGGAAGGTCGCGTTTGATTTACTAGTACATCTCGATACGGGTTTGGGAGGTGATTATTCAGCAAATTATCGCACACAAATATCGAATCGTATTTTATACCTCGAGAGCCGAAAAAATCATGCAAAGTTGAGAATTTTAGGTTAGAGTGGTATAAAATCAACATCAAGTTTTTTAGAGTATCACGTCTCGGTCTACGCTCAAGCGTATTTTCATAAAAAATTCAGATTATTTTTCTTTCTACAAACATGATTTTTATCAGTTTTGACCTTGAAAAATATATTTTCAGATATTTGCATGACTGTATACGTAATTCGTTTTTATTTCGTATTTTGCTCTTGGCGAAAAGCAGCCGGGAACTAACAATGTTGCCGGCAACCGTCAATGTTGCCGTCGCCGGCAATGTAGACTCCACCTTATATTTATGGAGTATCAGTATGTCTGGACTTTAAAAAGAAGACATTATTTGGTGTCCTTTGATTAAGGTCTTCTAAGCGCGCGTTATGAAAATGTGTTTGAAAAAATTATAATTTTCAGACTTGTTGTTATTGTGTGTTTCAATTTTTTTATGTTCTTGGGTCTTCCTCGTATGCAAAAATTCGGACAGTTTTTTAATGAATTTGCTTTAGGAAATAATTTAGATTTATTAGAACCCTGTTTTAAAAAAAACATGTTTTAAATCTACAAAAACATCGGGAGAATTATTTCAGATATTTTAGGTTTTTCTACTCATGCAAGTACACTACAAAATAATTTGACATCCTTCAAAATAAATAAGCGTGAGCACAGTAATTGCTAGTTGTCCCTAGAAAAATTAAGAAATGAATAAAACTAAAAGCTAGGTTATGTTTTAGAAAATGTAGTCCTTTAAACTCTAACTCATGAAAATCAATTTATATATTTGCTCTGTGTCACCGTTGCGAATATAAGGAATATCTTGGCAAAAGTTTAGAATTTTTTTAAATAGGACGTGCTACTAGAAATAATTCAAGTCACACCCATAAAACTTTCCAATATCTGATAAGGGGAAAGGCGGCCTTGTGCCTGATCACAGAAATAATTTAAGGTCACATCCCCTACCCCCTTTCCAATACCCCAAGAGGGGCGGCAAGGCACCCCTGTGACTGGTCACAGAAATAATGTAAGATCACACCCCTGTCCCTTTTCCAACGCCCCGTGGGGGCGGGAAGGCACCCCTGTGACTGGTCACAGCAATAACGTAAGATCACACCCCTGTTCCTTTTCCAACGCCCCGTGGGGGCGTAAATTTACATCCTGCGCCGATGGAAATTATTTGATTGGTGTGGTACATTGTAAATAAGCAGAATTCTGTAAAAATACATATTTTTCTTCTCAGCCTGCGTCCGCCGTGAAGAAATACATGCAGGATGTAAATTTCCTGTCGTCATCCGTGAAATTACGTACGGTTTGCAAGTCAAAACATTCAGTCCAAATGATATTTGAAGGTTCAGTCTCCCTAAACTTTTCCGTTATACTCAAACATTCTTTATAGTTATTGAGAATAACATTTTATATAATAATATAGTCTATGTATAGTAGTATATTATATATAATAGCATCTTCATATAATAACCTTTTATAAATTTCCAAGTTAGTCAAAATCGTAAAAGAACCTTAAAATGGATTTGACGTACAAAACAACAAACGAAATGCGCACCAATTGGTAAGTGGCCGTTCGGGCGTCTCCGGAACTTATCGTTTGGCACAATTTGCACTCGCTAGTCCCGAATGGCCAAAATTTACGTCTTGCAAATAATTCTGCGGCTTTCGTCCGTGCCGACTTACTCCCTCGCGATAGAAAAGCGCACATCGTCAAAATTTACATACCCTTTCGTAGACTTAACGACCCAAGTAAATTTATCACGGTGTCTCCAGAACGTGGGATTTTTCGGCCTCCACCACTCTCCCATCTGGGAGCGACACATTCAAATGTAGCGTGTCGGTGAGTCGGCTTTCTTAAATGCTGCGAAGCCCAGCCTCGTGTGAAGCCGAAAATGCAAGAGCAGGAACCCGACCTCTCCCGAATTCACGAATGACGATCTAGCTGCTCCTCAAATCTATTCAGGCTTTGAAATCCCGAGTTACCTTAGAACTATTAGGCTTATTGCGAACAGGAAAATATAATTGACTGTATGTAAATAGATAGAGGAGACAAGACTTTTGGGTCTAAAATATTTCAAATTTAGTGCTGCATGCCTTAATCATATTTTTAGTAAACAATTGATTTTTGACAAATAACAAACAAATTTTCGAAAAAATAGTTAAATTTTCAACCTCAGAAATTACTTTAAAAAATACATTTTTTCACTTAGGCATTGTAGTTTATACCGAAGTTTGCGGTTGAAAAAAATAATTATTAAACCCAAATAAATGCGAATTTTCAACAAAAGAAATTAATTTTTATCTAAAGCAAATGCATTTTTTAAGAAAAAATCGAAAAAATGTTAGTTGAAATAACTTATCGCGAGAAAGATTTTCACTAGACTTTGAAAAAGTTTTTCTGAAAATTTGAAGAAAGTCGGTCGAAAATTGTGGAAATGGCAGCGAGTTGAAGTCAACACACGTTGCCACTGCAGTGCTCCGCTCGGCTTTTGTTCTTAAGCAACTAGCCAGAAGCGGCAAAGAGCAACAAAATGCTTCAGCGGCCGCGTGTTTTGACGTCAACTCGCTGCCATTTCTACAATTTTTGACCAATTCTCTTTACATTTTCAGAAAAACTTTTTCAAAGTCTAGTAAACAACTTTCTCACGGCAAGTTATTTCAACTCACATTTTTTCGATGACTGTCCCACTGGTCGAAGTTGGCCAAACGTGGTTTTCGTTCGGAATCCATTTGCTATTAAATAAAAACAAAAATATTCGCGTTTTAAACAAAATGCGTTGTTTATAGTCATCGCTTATATATTGAGAATACACTACAAATTTCAAGCATTTTTATCAACAAACGGTCGAATAATCGCGAGTTGTGTTTTACAATAGATAGATTTTTGATCGAAAAATTTTCTAAGTTTTTATTGTTTATCTTAATCAATAATTATCGAATGAAAAAGTTTCATAAGAAAATTTTGTCTGCCGCGTCAAGGTGAATACGAATGTATATTTTGTTTAACGTTTCGACCACTTTTTTTTATCGATAGATCTTCCCGGCTGGTCAATAATTCTGCGCGGTTTCGAGCGCTTGTCGAGTTGTTGCATCCGTCATCTCAATACGCCAACAAAGAAGATAAATTTATAACTAAAAAGAAAATTTTTCAAGAAAAACAAAGTGTCAACAAAATTGTTCAATTTTCATTTATAGAAAAGAGTTTTAAACTAAAACAATAATTATTCGATCAAAAATGGACTACTCAAATTTTCAGATAAAAAATGGAATTTTCAACGAAAGAAATTAATTTTCAACTAGAATGATAATGTTTCAACGAAAAATTGAATAGATAAATTTTAATTTAAAAATAATTATCAGCCCCAAAAAATCAAAGTTTCAACAAAATATTTAAAATTCCAAGCAAAAAACTAAATTTGCAAACAAATAATTTGATTTTTAAACTAATAACTTTCTACCGAAAATAGAAATTCAAAATTTTCAAAATCAATTTTAAAATAACAAAAAATTTTTTTTAACAAAATAGATAAATTTTCAACGAAAAACGGTTACATTATCAGTTCGAAAAATAAATTTACAACCAACAATTTTTTAGCAAAATAGTTTAACTTCCAAAAAATAGATAAACTTTCAACTATATTATACCAAAAGAAAAGAAGTTTCACCGAAAAAATGCATTTTCATCCAAAGAAATGAATTCTTGATTGAAATAGATGAATTCTTAAACAAAAAGAATAATTTTCTACCGAAAAGAGGAATTTTTGACTGACAAAGGTCAATTTCCTACCCAAAAAAATACTACCAAAAATTATACAGTTTAATTTTTAGTATAAGAAAATGTTTTTTCAAAAACAAAAAAATCTAATTTTCAACAAAACAGTTAAATTATCAACCAAGATAGTTCTTTTAAAAAATTTTAATTTTAAAATAGTGTAATTTTCGTTGGAAGAAATGAAGTTTCAACTGAAAAATGTTTGAAACAAAAAAAAAAACACCCAATTGAATTTACAACAGAATAGTTCAGTTTTTAAACATATAGTTGGATTCTCAGTTAAAAAAATATTTTTCAACCAAAAATGGAATGGAATAAATTCTAAGAGAAAATTTTAAAAAATATCACAATTTTTTAAAATTATTTCATTATTTTGCCATATAATATAATTTTAGAAAAAATCAGGAATTACATTCTTATTAAGCCTTGTTGCGCCATTTTGTTGCACCATTTTTTGTTATGTATATGTTGGCTTAAAAAATTTGCTTTTAAATTTGAGTAAATTTACGAGATCTTCAGAAATTTTCAAACGATTAAAAAATAATAAAAACTTGCAAAAAAATCAGGCAAAATTCGAATAATTTTTAAAGATTAGAAGATTAGAAGGTCTGAAAATATTAGAAAAAAAGAATTATTTTTCTAGTAATCGTTTGAAAATTTTAAATAATTTTCATTTAAAAAAATGTACTTTGAAAAAATTCAAAAAGATTTTGAAACACATCAAAAGATGTCCTAAAATTTGAAAGAAGAGTGTAGACGATTTTAAAGCAAAATGTTTCAATTTTATAAGATTAAAAAGTTTTAAAAAACGTAAATAATCCAGTAAATGCAAGAAATATTGAGAAGAATGGAAAATATTCGAATCTGATTTTAAACTTAAATTGTTTAGAAGTGTAGATTTTTAAAAATTTCAAAAAAATAAACTTTAGACGCTTTAAGGGAATTTCGAATGATTTCAAGGAGATGAAATTATTTATCTTAAAATTCCTGTGAAAAATTTAGAACATTATATAAGTCAAGTTTTTTACATCTTGAGGGCTTTTTTAAAATTTTAAGAAAAATGTACTCGGTTAAAAATATTTGTTTGGAATTTATTTTGTTTTAAACGTATTAGAAATATTAAAAAACTTGAAAAAATGTCTTAGAATTTATCAAATATTCGTTGATATCTTCCAAATTTCTAAATGTCCTAAACATTTTTTAAAAATACTTGAAAAAAAAATTTTAAAATATTTTAAAAATACTTAAAAAATTATGTTAATTATTCCTTTAAAAATCTTTACAAGTTTTAATTATTATTGAATCGTTTCAAAATTTTTGAATATCTCTTAAACTTACTCAAATTTGAAAGAATTATGTTCCTTAATCTTCATAAAGTTAAGTAATATGGAAAAATTACAAAATTTTACTTCAAAATATTTGACGTACTTTTTGAACATTTTAGGACATAATAAAAAAGGTTTTGTACATTTTTGTTTTAACATTAATTGTGGAGTCAATGTACAGTTTAAGAAAAAACTAAAATTTAATATTCTAGCTGTTGAATGGTGGAATTGATGTCTAAAAAGTTTGTTTAAAAAAAGTCCTGCAGTTTCGAGAAATTTAAAACTCCAATTATGACGTTGAAATGGCGTAAAAACTGACGTTTCAACTTCAAATGACGATAGCAACAATAATTTTGCATATTTAAAAAAAATTGAGAAATTCTGTTTTAGGCTATTTAGCACTGAATGGAAGGGACCTGATAGTAATTAAAAATAATTAGCCCGTATCGAGATAAATGAAATTGGGTTTTTAACTTTAAGGTTAGAAAAGCTTCTCGGTTTCTTCTTGTAACATTATGTGTGATGAAATTAGAAGTAAGCAATTCATTATGTTATTCTATCGTAGATTGGACTATATAAAGATTTTTAAAATGTGATTAATTCAAGGTATTCAACGAACATTTTTTTCTCAACTTTTTATTTAAAAAATCATTCGACAGTTATGTGGATACCAATCGACATCACGAAGAGGCCGACACTGAGCATGCCCAGGGACAAGATTTCCACTTGCCACTACCTCTTCGACAAGAAATACCGGGTTAGCCTATCCACAAAGAGGAATGGGCTAACAATGAGGCACACCTGCCCAGTGACGGAGACAACTGGTTTACAGATGGCTCCAGGAACAAAGAGAACGCTGGAGCAGGTGTATACCGTAGAAGGAACGGAATGGGCTTCACAATTGCGATGGGGTCCTACGCAACAGTTCTACAATCTAAGATTATGGCCTTGCTCCAGTGCGCCTATAAGGCAATGGAGTACGGCAGGAAAAGAAACATTCGTATCTGCTCAGAAAGCAGGGTTGCTATCACGGCTCTGAACGGAATGACGACTACGTCGCTGCTAATATGGGAGTGCTTTGAGGCACTGAATAAGCTAGCGGCAGAAAACCGAGTCACTCTACTCTGGATCGCTGGACACAGTGGTATCAGGGGCAATGAAATATCGGTCAGGTTAGCAAAGCTATCAATAAAGGAAAATTTTACTGGACCTGAGCCAATTGTAGGCATTTCCAGTAGGTCGGTCACTGAAGATATTAACAGTTGGCTGACCGAGGAACATCAGAATGAGTGGGATGCGGTCTCTGGCTGCAGACAGGCTAATACACTCTTGGGCTCAAAGCTAAACCCTCATCGAGCGAAAAAAATTCTTAAGCTCGGGAGGAAGGAAGTCAAAATCCCAACAGAAATGTTTATAGGACATGGAAACCTCCAGTAACACAGACATAAGATAGGGCTTGAGGAAAGTCCCCTCTGTCGTCTGTGCGGAAAAGACAATGAGACTTCCACTCATATCCTCTGTCACTGCCCCGCGATTGCAGGGAAACGTGTAACACTCACAGGCAGTTTCTGCATCAGTGAGTCTGAAATATCGGCCAACTGCGTATCCGCGGTCCTCTCTATGGAGAGAACTTTGGGGCCACGTTTAAGGGTTATAAGGGGACGAAACGGGATCACCCAAGCGTCAGGGGCTGTGACGGTCTCAACCCAGAATATATAATAATAATAGTATTAAAACATCATAGAAAAAATATTATAAAATAGTAACCATCATCAACATATGGATCATAATGCATATTTTAATGCCTCTGTATAATTTCCATATATTTTTGCTGCGTCCAAGTAGGCATAAAAGGCAACATTTCCAGCAATTCTTTCCTTTTCACCCCCGCTAAACTGTTCTCTTTCAACATTTTTATTTACACTGCATCTTGGATATGCTTGCTATTCGTTTTTTCGAAGGCGGCTGTTGCATTTGATTTCAAATTAATAAGACCTTCCTTTATCATAATGTTAGAGGGATTTTTAATTTCAGCGGAACCGATCAGGGTAGTAACATCTTACAGAACAAACATCTTAGTTTTGCGTTTCGATTTTTCGATGAGGCCGAAGTCTATCGGGAGCCATATATGTGTGGCCTGTTACTAAGAAGTGATGAGTAACTTCGTGAGGACCATATGCATAGGATTTTTTGCAATGTATTCGTCCCGATATTGTTTCTGAAATTCCTGAAAAAGAAGCGAAACATTTAGATTTTCTGAAAGGTACTTCATATTCGGAGCATCCGCTCGTTTATAATGACCGCATTTAAATGGGATGGAAGATATAAACTCCATTATTTTCGTAGTCCACTCCGCCTGTTTGAAGAATTCTCTAAGGCCATCACGATCATCTGCCATACTCATTATTCTATGATCTATTTTTCTGCAAATTAACGCTACTCTCTTTTTCTTGATTCAAAAAATTACAAGCAGACTGCTCTTACAAATCTGCACCACTTTGTTTTCGCGTTTCTGGATTAGATATTCATATGTACGTTGACGCTTAAATTCTTCATCCGAAAATTGGAAAATCGTAAAATTGACTACACAGATATTGAATATCGATTGCAGATCATTCTTGTGAACACTTGAAAGTGCTTTTGCAGGCACCCCGCGAAACAGATAAAAATACGAACTTATAGGACTAACCGCAGAGTACAGTTTTTTTAACAATATAAAAAAGTTTGTACATGTTTTTCATTCATCATTCATCAAAGTAAATATTAGCAATAATAGATGGAAGCTTAAAAAAGGTAATAAATTTCAACAAAATGTCAAAATAAGAAAAGTAATCTATACACACCATAGCGAAATGTTTCGCTTTCTATACTTGCGTGGCATTGTTTTTAATTAAAACAAAAGCACAAACTTTTATTGTAAACACAAAAACACACGCGTCTTTTTGTCTGCTACGATCGTGATTTGTCGACACTATGCAGGCGAGACGATCGATCTGGAGCAAGTACACATTGGAGCTTGACCCCTCCAGCTGTTCTTTTTTTAGTAGCAATCTTGAAAAATGATGCCCCAAAAAATCGTTTGATAGGCATATGTATTAGAATGTATTTGATTTTTTGAGCTAATAAACCTGATTTTGAAAATCTGGTTCTTGACTCCTGCATTACTACCCTTCAATTATAAGATTTATAATTACTTTTAAAAAATACAGTCCAACCTCGATAACTTTTCAACTTCGGGGCTATAGGAGCGGAAAATTCCAGGAATGTCGGACTTATCGTATGTCCCCTCAAGTAGCACGATATGTTAGGTGCGCGCATACGTAAATCATGAGTGCAAATCATGAGAAAAAGAGCACACGTAGTGGGAGAAACCTATGTAGTGTGCGTGCCGAACGCGTATCGGAGTTGGACTGTACTTTATAATACTTGTTTCGTAAATAAACGATTTGATACTTCAAGCTTATAGCTCACATACCCCCCCCCCCCCCCCCCCCATGTATATAATTTAAAAAAAGTGTTGAACAACCACGGCAAGGTCCCACTGGGAGCAACTTGCATATAAAAATGACATCGGTTCCCAGGAGAACCGAGGTAAATCACATCTATGCCCACGTCTCACGACCGTGAGATAGGTGGTCACAGGGCACGATGAAATCACAACAGGCCGGCGAATCCCTCGTGTGTCTCGAGAATACGAAGCAACAAAAGGATAACAGCTTTCTGCATCCGTCTGGCAAGCGCCTTGGCATATTTTTGGCGCGCGGGTATGGTTTAAGGTTACGAACCAGTGATAACTACGCACTTCCGAGAGTATCGTTCACAAGGACAATTAGTTTAAGCGAATATTTTGAGTACAGTCGCTGCAGCTCCCTTTTGATGCCTCGATACCTCTCCTGCTTTTCCTTCTCTTCGGCAATGATGTACTTGGCCGGAGCCGAGAATTCAATCACGAATATAGTTCGTTTCTCTAAGAATTGGAGAAGATGTCAGGCCTCGAGTGAGCAATGGAGACGGATGTCCCAAAATTGTAGTTCCAGAAAGGCATTATGTCTGTAGAGATACGTAGCATGACACGCTCTGCAACTTATAGCTGGAAACTTTTGACATAAAATGCGGTCACGATATACTAACGTGAAAATGACACCATCCTGACATGCGAAAATGAAACCCTCTGTACCTGAATTAAGCCCTGATGATCTGAGAAAAGCAAAAGTTTACTCCTTTGAACAGGACTGTTCTTCTATAATTGTGTCAAAGTTTCCGTGCATTTTCTTGTCAATTAGCTATTGGTGACATTTTTTAACCTCTGTTTGCTTTACTTCAGCTTTTATAAGCTTGCTCCGCGGCTTTGTAAAGGAAAGCTCCTTTGTCAATCATCTCTTAGTTCCTGAACATTTTTAGGAGAGGATCTCTTTCATTTGCAATGATGTAAGTTGTACTTACAACAATTCAGGTATGACGATACTGGAGATTCAGAAGTCCGCCTTAACGGCGTGAGATGTATAATCGCGGAACAGACGAATTGATATGCAAGCTCTTATGCATATGCATGATCTTAGAGTGGCGAAGCGAAGGGCCGTAAGCTCGTTCTTCATCCATTGAACCATCTCAAACAGTTAGAGTAGAACTGGGACGGCAATCATGTTATTTGCTGACACCTTGTTCAACGCCGACAGGTTTCAAAACCAAATCTTCCAAAGAAGATTCTTGTATCTGCTTCACAGACTCCTTCGCTGATCTTATGTCTTAAATGTAGCTTTGAGTCTGATAACACTTATATCCACAAGCTGAGGGTCCTTGGGAACGCCAATAATCTTTCTTTTCTTCAGTTGAATTTTTGCACACTTATCCAATCCAAAGTGCATACCAACCTCTCCTGTGTACTTCCTGACAATATTTAAAGCACTCTAAAGTTTGCTTTTACCAGAAGCGTAGATCTTCAGGTCATCCATATTAAATACTAGGCAGTCTGATAAGTACCTGAAAATTCTAAGAGATGGCATTAGTATTCGCTGATGTGAACCATTTTCGTCGAGCTTGAACCTTCAAATGACGCCTGTCAAAACTTCAGCCATTTATGTTTACGCATTTACAAGTTACAGCACTGAGAAGCGACTAACCTCCGAGTTTTTTTTAATATGGAAAAATCTGAGTTTCGAGTTTTGATCAAACACTACTATCTTCGCAAGAAAACGATATCCGAGACCAAGGCCAATCTGGATAAGTATTACCCGGATTCTGCACCATCGATTGGAACGATTCATAAGTAGTTTACCGAGTTTCGTTGTGGCCGTACGAGCACAGTTCATGCTGAACGATCTGGGCGCCCGAGAGAGGTCACTACACCAGAAAATGTCGAAAAAATCCATGATATGATGTTGAATGGTCCCAAATTGAAATTGAGAGAGGTAGCTAATACTGTAGGCATATCATTGGAACGTGTGGGCAATATCATGCATTTAGTTTTGGGAATGAAGAAGCTCTGCGTGCGATGAGTGCCGCGTTTGCTCATAGTGGACCAAAAACGAATTCGTGTGACAACTTCCCAGTAGAATTTGGCATTATTTTCGCGTAAGCCGACCGAGTTTTTGCGCCGATTCATAACCATGGATGAAACCTGGATCGACTGCTACACTCCTGAGTCAACGCAACAGGCAAAACAGTGGGTTCCACCGGGCCAAAGTGCTCCGAAGCGCGCAAAAACGCAACAATGGGTCGGAAAGGTTATGGCCCAGTATTTTGGGATGCACATGGCATAATATTCGTGGACTATCTTGAAAAAGGTAAAACCATAACCGGAGCATACTATTCATCATTATAGGACCGATTGAAAATC
>NC_046666.1:100224597-100226452 GCF_010883055.1 Belonocnema kinseyi
ATCGACCTAAAAGGAGAGTATGTTGAAAAATAAAACCGACTTTGGCCAAAAAAACGTCTCCGTGTTTTATTTTTCAGGGACTTATCAGACTGCCTAGTACATGAGTGACCTTACGCTCGCGATAATTAGTGTCGCCACAGAAGTATCCAGAAGAATTTCGTATTTGCTAGAGATAGAGGCAGAAGTGTGATGCAAAAAAGCAGAGTGCTCATGGTGTTGCCCTGAAAGACGCCCCTATGGAATGTGACGTTGTTCGTTGTCACTCGATATTTTTCAGATGAGATAGTGAATCTAGTTTTCCAAAGGGCCGCCAATCTCTGTGCATATCAATACGTGTGGATGAACCTTCAAGCTGACAGATGATAAGTCTATGAGAGGTTAAATCGAAATATTTCTGGTAGTCAATCCAGGCCATTGACAGGATGCACTGAAAGTCTGCCGCGTCTTTGAAGACGCACCTGTCCAGTAGCAAGTTCTCTCTGCATCCTGCTACACCTTTTTTCAAACCACATTGTTCGTACATCTCTTTTCACCCAGGCTTAATTCTTCGAACAAGCCTGTTGCTTAGGACAGCTGTAAAGATCGTGTGTGTTCAGACAAGTTATCGGCCTTAATTCTCTGGGTTGGACAGATTGACTTTTTTCGGTAGGAATATTGACTTTGTGAAGGTGGGCGGAGCCAAGCAAATAATTGCAGGCAGCGCTTGCAGTGACGAAACTAGGAAGTACTCCAGTGCACCGAGAAGCGTCTTTAAAGTTGCTTATAATATACACGAGTACTACGAATTAAAAAAAAAATCATAATTGTAACTGAAAATGGCCCCACAAAAAAGTCGGTTTCTGTACTGTGTGGTTGGGTGTGCTAACAATCGCTTGAACTCGCCGTAAACTCATTTTTATACAATTCAAAGAAAAGTGCACCCCAAAAGATGGTCCAGAACCAGATGAATTGACAAAGATATTTCAATTCACTGTAACGAAGGATTTCATTGATTTATCTCTATAAAAACAGATCAAGATAGTCTAGATTTGGCGGGCGTTAACTTATCAACAATTCTTTTGCTTATGAAATTTATGCAAGGTTGTGATCAATGTAAAATGTCGAAAATGTCTTGCTAAGGCTGAGATTGTAGGCAATTTGTAGGCAACACGATTACAGATGAAACGTGTACCATACATTTTTTTGTGCTCTTCGACTGCACGTTTTTGATTTTTTATGCCAAAATGTAAATTCACAGTATGAAACATTTTTCCGTTAAAAATGTTGACAATTAAATCTTTCGCGTTTTTTAAAAACTTTTAGATGCACCGACGCAACAAGTGTATTAAGTGTCGACAGCTTTTCGTATGTTATCAACCTAATTATTCTCAATAATTATTTATTATTATTATTTTTAGCCGTTGCTCTGAGGCTTCAAAGTTTCCTGATTTACAGTAGAGAAGTCCTAACGCCAGCTACAGGTTAGGCCGTAGCTGGGGACAGCAGCAAATACGATGCACAATGAGAAACCCTACCGAGCGTCAATTTTTTTTTGCAGTTCACCTGCAGTTCCTTCAGCCGGTGTTGAACTTAAATTTGTAATTTTTTTATAAGATTTTCTTACTCTTTTCTCAATTAAATTAAAAGTTCTTTTTTTTTTAACTCTGTACTCAATAGTTTCAAAAATGTCTCTTTAAAGTATCAAGTTACACAAGTATATCCGAGGCTCACAATGAGCCTCTAAATATTTTCTTATTATGCGATTTTTGATATGCCTGTTCAGTCCTACCATAAAAAATTATTGCAAATACCAGATAGAAAACTTTAAGACGATTCATATTGTAAATAATTTATAGCTAGGGTTGTTTACGGTTTG
>NC_046666.1:100226552-100230112 GCF_010883055.1 Belonocnema kinseyi
CTTACATTTTTGAACCCTCACCAATTTTCAGCACAAACTAGTCTCATTTCAGGCATACAAAAAATATAAATCAAACATTCACAAATTCAACAATCAAACAATGCCTAAAACTTTAGCATAACATTATTGCTATGAAAATGAGATAACTGCAATATTCACTGATAAGTGATCAAGCATATAAAAGTTCAAATAAATTTACTTATAATTTTCTGCCCAAAATCGAAGAAGAAAAAATTGGAAATAGTTTAAATGCCAGACCAACGACTAAAAATATATATTTTTTTTGCAAATAAAAAACATGGCTAAATTTATTTGCCTAAGAAAACGATTTGGCCAAAGTGCCCGTTGACCAAATAGCCCTTCCGATAATTGACGCGGCGCTGCGGATGGAAGTAAAAGGTGCTGCGGTTGGTGTGCGGTAGTCACTCAGGCGTGGCCAAGCAGGAGCGTTGCGGTAAGGCACTCTACCCTAACGGACTATCTGTGTGAATGCGTTACAACGCCATCAGACTCACGAATATATATCACAAAGTTATTGGAGCAATGTTCATGAAAAATAGCAGTGTATATCAATTCATTTTAATCAAAGAGTAAATACAGACAGTGAGAAAGTGGGGTGGGGGTAGGGGGGTCTAATCAAGTTCAGACATCGGAGTCCCACTGTCGTATTTTGAATCTCAAACTGTCAATTCTTGACGTGGCATTAGTGAAAATTGTGTTTTTTGTGAGTAATATTTATAAACGGAAGTAATTTTCTTTTGAATAACTTCTTTGTATGGGTGGTTGTGAAAACTGCGCAACAGGAAAAAGTGCATGCTTCCCCATTTGCAAGTTTGACGTGCAGTGTTTTGGTCAAAATAGTAATGTGCTTTTCAATACTGCTGTCTCCGAAGGGTTGATTTGAGTGAGCGACCGAGTATCTGGAACGATTATTCAAGACGAAGCCCTCCTTTTAAACGAGATGCCCAGCGTCCGGCAAACGTTTAAAGTACGTAAGCCGTTAAAACATTTATTTAACGCGTAGCAATAAAGTTTCTTCCTCATTTAAGCAACAAAACTAGATAAGCAACAAAATTGGAATCTTTCAGGAGAGCGTAATAACATTCTTTATAGTAGAAATCACCAGTTAAAGATGAAAAAAATCTTCGAGAAACAGTATGTAGAAGTTTAAAATTTCAAAGTGACAGGAACCAGAAACTGGAACAGGCTCGGTTGCAAGTAACGATTAATGGTGCGATTTTCAGTTTAAACAACAAATAAAAATTTATTTCTGAGATGTTAATCTGACAAATTGAAAGATGAGTTGTTTTTAGAAAAAGTTAACCAATTCCAAGTAAATCATTCAAGAATTTGGCAGTTCAAATTTCATGGATTTTGAAAAACGTCCTTTAATAAACGACAAAGAATCTATTTTTCAATTTAAAAAAAATATAAAATATTGCTCCCGAGATATGGAGAAGCTGAATAAGAATAAAAAAAGTTTTCATCCAAAAAATTATTCTGTTCCGGGAAAATAAAAATTTTGTGTGACGGTACTGCCCTGTAATATACGAGTTTTCACCGAACGATGTATAACGGGAAGAAAGATATATGTTTATTTATAAATAAATAATAATTTAAAGAAATTTCGTTTCTGATTTCGCGACAAAAAGTTAGATAAACAAATCGTTAGAAGAGTGGCTTTTTATAGAAAATAAGGATTTAAGATTTTAGGTTGGAAATTCATGGATACTTTACTTGGTTAAAAATAAGCATTTTATTATTTTATTGTATTGAAAAATTTTTAGGAAGAGAAGTATGCTCAGAAAAAGGTTTAAAAAATGGAAAGAGGCTAGGAAATTAAAAAGCAGAAAATGAGAGAAAAGTACAGAGTCAACTATCTTGTTCAGAATCACCAATAGTTTTATTTTACTATATTAAAAATGAGGTTTCGAACAAGTCACTTAAAAAAAATATGTATTAGATTTTTAAAGAATTTTGTACGCGAAAAGCCCTTTTTGGGAACATAACTATTCCAAAATTTCACATCTAATTTCACAGTTACTAGCCAATTGATGCACATAGTCAATAGTGCCTCCGAACACCAGCCACTGCGAAGTGGGAGTTTCTGACTTGGAATATGAGGTGAATATGCGGGCCAGATGTTGGTGTGTAGAACTAAACTTCTTCCACCAGAAGTTCTTGATACCATCTGCTCCTGCAGCGGAAAAGGTTTTCGTACCCCTCAGTGCTTTTCCACCTTTTCAGCAGTGATTGATGGATATTCCTCCTCAGATGGTATAAGGTTGTCGCAACACTCATTGAAGCGGATGATATTATCAGTATCTTCTCTCTGCTCCAGTGTTTTCGGGATCTTATATACCTCTCAAAAAATTCTCTGTCTTGTTGGGCTTCGGTGGATTTTTCACAGAAACAGGTGGAAAGCTGAAGAGGCGCAATTGGTAAACAAGAAAAATGTATGATTAAAGGTCCTCAGTTCTTAGGCTAACTTTCGAACCATTTCCGTGAACGGTCTACCAGATTTTATGTAGTAAATCACATGCTGAACACCGGACGCATTCTGTCTTCCCATCCAAACTTCTTGTTCAGTTGATGCAAACGTCTTTTGGTCTTCTGATCCGTCGTCGGTTTTAACCTTCGGTTTGAATCAGCCAAAGATCTCGCAGCACCATAAACTCAACAATTAATTGTCCGAAGGTCAGACTTCTCCGAGATATCCTCAATATAGGATGCATCCATTTTAGCCACATCTTGGGGCTTAGGAGGAAACTGCATGTTAATGTTCCTCCGTGTCCTGAAATCACTATCATCTCTCAGAAGGTGCCTGCTCTCCGCGGTTAGTTTTAATGTAGCTTCTTCATCTTCCTCTGTAGCTTGCTCAAGTAGCGGTTGAGGAAGCGCTCTGTGCACATATCTACTTTTTAAGAGGTAGGGATGTCGATTTCACAGTGACTCATGCGAAACGTGCTGAAGCTCTGGGGGTTGTCTGACACCACAGAGTGTGCATACGCGGCATAAAGCCTCCGTGAACAGGGATAGCGCTGTTATCGTAGCAATCTAGCGAGTCATCCTTGAGTTTATTTGTCCACTGAATGTGGGCGTTTCGCCGGTTCGTCGTCGTGATTCCATCTAAATTATTTTCAGTACACCGAACTCTAGTGTGATGGGTATTGTTTACTGACCCATTGTCAGATACTCTGGGCGTTCGATCGTTTTTAACCACATCTATAAGTTTTTGATGGTTTGGTAGTGTCATTTTTGATACCACGAGCAGCCATGGAAAGGGTTTGTCCGTCCGTGATGAGCTTCGCATATAAGGATAAGACTGCATACTCTGAGAAGTCGCCCGGTTTATCCCAGAGTTACCTTTTAAGACACCTCGCCCAGGTGCCATTCAGAATTCGACACGATTTTACTCCTCCGCTTAGGGTTTATTGCTTCAAGGCTAGCCCTGGATATTTTTCCTCGACTGCTTTTTCATTATTGGAACCATATTCAGCTTAAACCCTTGGTAAAGGGATCGCAACCTGAGGACGCGTTCGGTGGCTTTTTCATTGGGT
>NC_046666.1:100230212-100236276 GCF_010883055.1 Belonocnema kinseyi
GCCGCATTCAGGATGTGACATCTATAAAGGATACTCACCGAAGCAGATACAAACGTCTCATCCGACAGATTTGGTCTTCCGAACTGTCGGCGAGGAACAAAGCAATTTTAAGCCAGAAATATATATTTATTCATCCAAATTTGTTATAAAATCGTTTTAAATATTCTCTTAAGACATTATGGAAGATTTTTTAATTGGCATTAGGGTCGATAGTACTGATTTGTTTTGTAGTCTGTATTTGAATGAAAAGATATTTATTTTTTTATTAAAAACGATATCGTTCAAAAAACGAGCAAATATGTCACCTAACTATATTGTCTTAAAAATAAAAAATTTAAAAAATTGCCTAAAAATCTTCCAAAGTATTTTTAAAATGTTGTACAATATTTAAAAAATTTATTATTTAAAATTTTCTTATGTAATCAAATGTATTTTGTTGAAAATTAATCTTCTTGGTTAAGAAGTAAACTATGTATTTGGGTAAAAATTTATTAATTTTAGCTTTATTTAAAAATACATTTTTATGGTCAAAGACTCGTTATTCTGATTTTTATGCGTTAGAATAGTATTTTTAATTAACTTTTATAAACAACTTGAAAAAAAAACCCTAGAGATATGTTCGTGAGAAATCTGCCTATGTACTTGAAATTTCTTTCCGACGAATACGATAGGACCATTGCAGTTTGGTTAATACAATTTTTCGTTAAAAAAATACATTTTTGTGGCTGAAGAAATATTGTTTAAGTAAAAAATGCATTTCTTGTGGTTGAAAGTTTGGTTGAAATCTTTGATTTTATTTAGTTTAAAATACATTTTGGCTAAAAAATTTTTTTTTGCTAAGATCGACAGCAGCAGTTAGCCTAAGTGAGAGGCGACAGGCAAGCAATTTCGAGAAACAATATTTTCAATGCATTCTGAGATCACTATAGTTTAGTTCAGGAAGTTAAGTCTACAACTCTACGCTTACAATGAGGGCCTTCCTAATTTATGATCCGCTAACGAATTTCTACCTTCCAGGTGATCTTTGGTGTACTAAAATCTTGTTTTATGGTATTGTTCTTTGAGTTTACTTAATTTTCATTGTGGAAATGAACTTTTCTTTAAAAGTCGCATATAAATCATTTCACCGCTTTTGTTAAAAAAAATTATCTACACATATTTCATTTTTTAGCTTAAGAAGATTTGAAGGTACCGCGGCCTGCCTGCTCCCTCGACGACCTTTTCTATTGTTCAGCGCTGGCCTGGATCTCGAAGCGCTGTGTCTTTCAACTGGCGCCTTCTTCATTATGTTACAGGAGTACATGTAAATGGAATAGTGTATGAACTCTAATGCGCCCTACCATGGAGGTCGAGTCGAAGGCGCGTTGCCTCGTTAAAATTTTTGGGTAACTGCAATGCACAGTGACGTATGTTACTTTAAGAAATTGGTATACTATTTATACAAAATTAAATATGTATGGAGTCTAGTTATCAACGAAACGCGCAGATTGATTTTTTTTTTATGATTTAGAGAAGGTTTTAACCATTTGCATACATTTTTTATAGTTTGTAGTTCTTTTATCATTTGTCTTTTTTGGTAGAAACATTTTGTTGTTGTTGAAAATTCGTTTATTTGGTTGAAAATTACTTTCTAAAAGTAAAAATCAATTTTTTTAACCAAAAATTTAAATAAATTTTTTGTCGAGACTGTCTAGTATTATGGAATTTTCCGCAACACTAACCAGTAGTGAGAATAAGTGGCAGTAAAAATGTCTCAAAAAGACCTCAATTTAGGATTTGACCTGAGTACAGAATCATTTAGCAATGAGTTTAATTTTAAATGTTAGCGGAAAAAGTTTTACTAATACGAATTGAAATGGAGTTCCTGGAAACTAGTTGCTAATTTGTTCATAAAATTTATTCATAACAAATAAATGGAATAATGAAAACATTATTTGTATTCTATGAGTCTCTAAACATTTATTTAAGACAATATAAAATTGACCTAATCAGTTATTAAAGCGTAAAAAATGGTTATTTACAAAAACGCAAGTTTTCCATACTTTGAGTAACAAAAATATTAATAAATAAATAGAGAAGACAAAAGTTCGGAGCGCCACTAGGTAGGGCGCAACAGAGTTCATACACTATATTCCATTTAAATGTCCCCTTTAACCTAATGCAGAAGCCGCCGGTTGAGAGCCGTCCAGCTTCGAGACCTAGCGCCGAGGGAGCAGGCAGGCGGCAGTACCCCTTGACATTGTGTTAAGTCCATTTTTAAAATGTAAACATCACATTATGCTGCCTAGTTTTATGTCTCATGCGTATTCAGCGTATTGTCACGAGGAAATATTTTGCGATTTTCTCAGCACAAAATCGGGTTGACATTTAACAAATTAAAAAAAAAAGTATGGATTGTTCTTAAAACTCAGGATAATAACATTGATTTCAATATTATTCTTCTGGAAACGTTCTTGAAGTTTGCACGCACCTTTTTTCATTTTATCGGGGTGAAAATAACGAAGCTACTGTCGAAAATATTTCAAAGCTTCTTATTTATTCGTGATTTTCTCTACTATTTCGACGATTTCATTAAAAAATTTTAATCTAATAATTTTTTTCTGTCAATATATGGAAAAAGTACAATTCCGCTAGTAATCAACTTTTATTAATTAGACTTACTTGAAACTTCACTGAGTAATTTGGCCCAGTGTGTACGATAATGGATGAAAATATGTATAAAAAATTCTAATGTAACGATTGAAAATCATTTGGAATTTGTTTGAGAAGAAAAACAATAAAGCTATTCTAATATTGTGTAATATTCAAATGTTATTTGCATCGATTAATATGAATTATTATACAAGTGATAATAATAATTATTTTCCAGCTTATTTTATAATCGTTAATTGGATTTTTTTTTAAATGTTCATTATCTGTTAAACTAAGAAAAAAGGGAGAGTCAAACAATATTTTGTCACGTGACGCAGGGTGTGGGGGGTTCCAAAAATGTCACACTGTGTACGAAAGGGGGAGGAGGGGGTATTTCAACATGGATTTTAGCATTCGCAATATTTGCGTTATCTACAGCCTTATTTTTAGAAAATTAAACCTCATCTCTAAGAAATGTTGGTCTACTTAGTTTTACGTGATAGTCGTTGCATAATTCTTCTATCAGAAAAATGACCATTACTGATATGCCCTTCTCTAGACGTTCAGAGAAAAAAATTGATTTGTCGAAAACTCTACCACGGTAGGCTTCGCTGACGCAAGATATTATTCCGGCCGGTGTTACACCTGTCATAAATTTGACTGTATACTTCCCTTTGTTTTTAGAATAAGTGGATATTTGACGGCATACATTTTCTGGCTTTTGTATCTCGATTTCAGTGAAATTTAATATATTGCGAGTGTTGCCATAGTCAGAAAAACAATGTGGAATATTTCACAACATTTTATCTCCCGTTTACAAATAAATACATTCCCCTAAAACTGAACTCAAAGTATCCAAAATGTTACAAATAATATCAGAACAATATCTAACCGTAACCGTTGGAAACACAATAGAAAGTAACGAATGACTTAAGTTCTGTTTGAGTTTCATAAATTTTATGAGGACTCTCACGAATACTTAATTTACACGTGTGTTTTTTCAATTGCGGTACAGCGTTTTTGACCACTCTAACAATACTGTCAAGCAGTTTGAAGCTTCTGATTCCGGTAGCGGTGCTTAATTTTTTATCAGTATTTGAAAAATTATTAAAATAGTTATCAGTTAAACCTCCACTTTTCATTTGCACGCCATCAATCAAAACTTTTTCTTGATTATTATTATCAGACGCTTCTTCGAGTTACTTTTTCGTCGAGGAGTGTATCATTCGGAACATTATTTTGAGCATTAAGTAAATAATCTCACGTAGTCTCTTCTATTTGATTCAATTCAATATTATTCCGACGTTTCTCTAGTCGATTTAGCCTTGGGCTTGATCTTTTCATTCTCAACCTTATGCTTTTTACACTAGATTTTGGCAAATTGCCAGAAGGAACACTTGTTTTCTTTAAAAATCTTGCTCCAGTAGATATCCCTTAAAAATTTTATAACTCTAAAATCGAAAAACTTTGGTTCTTCTTACCAATTTAATTAAAATCCTGCTTTCATCAAATCCGAATATATATGTGACCGTCGGCGAAGAAAGGGACCTAATGCGGAAAAAATCGATTTTTATTTTCCTACGCCAATAGATAGTTTATAAGTAACTCTTTTATTTCCAATTATCAGAATTTTTTAAGTTAATTACTTTTCTTGCGAAAACGAAACGAGAGGCCTGCGAAAACCAGCCCCACTACTCAACACTACTACGTATAGCAGAATCGGAACGACGCGAGCGGAGCTCACGGATACGGCGCCGAAAGGTGAAGTGGTAAGTGGAGGGGGTGCTTTTCTTAGATGCATCCCCACTACTCAAATGCTGGTTTGCGAACTCTACGAAATAAGCAAAAAAGTCCCCAAAATTTTTTGGGGACTTTTGGTCAAATGCTTATTCTGGGCACAACAGAGGGTACAAGTTGTATGTACGTGTGAGCATGTTTGTGATATTGCTTTGTCGTTAAAATTTAATAATCTTTTATTTTAATTTAAAAATGTTCTATTATAATAAAAAAGCATTATTACACCCTCCTAAGTTAAGGCGTATTCCTTGGGTGAATTTTCTAGTCGAAAAGCGACGTGAATATGAAGTTTAATTGTTTAAACTAACACATTTTCCGTAGTTGTAATTTTTTGTATTTTCTCGCTGGGCATTTTGGGCAATTTTTTGCTTATTTTTTTGTGCACAACCCCCCACGCCCCCCCCCCTCCACAAAATTATCTACAGCTCTCGCGGGACACTATATATATATATATATTTTTATACTTTCCGATGCCATCACATTTTCGGCAGAATCCTTGACTTCCCTTTTCCAAAGGATCTCGTCTTCCAGAAAATATTTCTGACAAACGAACTAATCCTTCTTTTACTACACAATTATCTCTTTTTATCGCTTTTTGCAATTCTCCGACTAAATCTTTAGGGACTTTAAAAAAAGGATTTTCTCGCCGTTAGAACGAGTTGATTGATAACCCGAAAACCAGTTTGGAGCAATGCACTTTATAATGAGTAATATTTATGTAACACTTAATGTGAAAATTAAAAACAAAAAATTAAGAGATAATTTGCTGTTTTTTACTCTCATTAGACTTGAGTTCTTTTACGTTTGAGATAATATTAGTTCAAATAAATATAGAAAAATATAAACATTGTACATTAAATAATTTGCTTATTATTTTTTATTGTTAGAAAAATGTATTTCACACAGCAAAAGCTGTGTGATACTTAAATGGTAAATCGCCACAAATTAAATTATTACATTATTTTTCTATATATATATTGTTATTTTTAAACATATTATTTGTATATATGTATATACCGCTCATCTTTTAGGCACAACAAATGTATTTTTTACAATTAATATATTTATTTATTTCACTTATGCACAACAATTTTTTAATAAATTTAATATATATAAAATTTTCTTTACCTATTTAATACAACTTACATTCATTATTCGTGGTATTCTTTAAGAAAATTAGCTTTTTCTGAAAATCCCTACGATACAAATGTAATTATTTCACAATTTACTTTTCTCATTCCATTGTTTTATACATATAATTAACACTCCAGAAATAATTCTAACGATCAAAAAAAATTATTTTTTACAGTAACTCGTCTTTAACCTTCTTAAATGTTTAAATGTTTTATTTTTTAATGTCTCCCATTAGATTACATGTCATTGTAGGGCCACACTTGGGAAGTGCCGCCGTGCGACGAATATTGTAAGATAGAAACTCTTAGAAATAACCCCACTCTCCCTACTTCTAATATAAGTCCCACTAATAAGTCCCACTCTCCGGCTTCTTCCCGATCATTTTCGAATGTCGTCGAATGTTTCCGATTTCTTTCCCGATCTCGCCGAATATTTCCTTTTTTTCCGAATGACTACCCACTTTACTCTTTCCGAATGTATCCAATTTATTTCCGAATCAAAT
>NC_046666.1:100236376-100241409 GCF_010883055.1 Belonocnema kinseyi
TTATAATAAATTATTTTATCCTTCAAGTCTTTTAAATTGCAGCGATCATATTGATTCATGTTGATTTCAGAAAAGACGATTCCTAAAAACCTAGAAATTGGGAAATTTCATAACTCAGGCAGCCATTTTGATTTTCGTACATCACGTACATTATTTCTGCATATTATCACGTCTAAATATTCCAAATTTCTAATATTCCATTTGCCCAAGTCTCATTTGTAATCATTACAATAAGTCCTTGATAAAATTCCTTCTGTGTATAGTAAAAATAATACACTATAAAATATAAATTGCACTCAGCTTGACTGAATGATGAAAAGCCAAAAGAAGCGTCACTTTTATCGATTCCCATATTCAGAATAAAAAACAAGGTTTACTGAAAAAGTAACTGAGCCCAAGAACCTTTTTTACTGAAAGCACTATGGGAAATTAAGAATATCCGAAATCTGTTGTGGTTTTAATCAAGAATCTTTGGAAAAGCTTTGACAGCATCTAGAATTCTGCCTGTCCACAGCGCCATTTTGATCTCAGATTGTCACTTACTCACTCACTTGCTTTCAGTGGTGCGATCGGTAAACCCAATTGATAGTAAGCATTCCATTGCACTAATACTCGAATGATCCAAGAGAATTAAATGTCATCATATGTTTGAAAAAAGGTCGTTAGTGAGTATCAACCTCTGCCAATGATAATGATTCTTGTGGATTTCACAAAAAATATAACCACATTTAATTGCTTTTTTTCAAAATCGAGTTCAGTGCAATCGAATACCTACCGTAATCGATATGAATGAAATCGAACAAACAAAATGGCGGTGCAAGAGGCATTGGTAGCGATTTTCCCAAGATTTTTGTTTAAAATCAGACAAAAATATTCGGATATAATTTATTTTCCATAGTGTTTTCAGTCACACTTTTTTTGTGCAGTAATTTTTGGAGTAAATCTGTTGGTTTTTTTAGTGTCGATATAGAAGTGGAGCCAAATAATGATTCTACAAGTCCAGCTTAGGGCTAATTATATTCAATAACCAGCTTGACAATTTTTTGACAATACAAAAATAATAAACATAACATAAATATGCATGAAAAATAATAAAATAGTTATGAAATTTCCCTATTTCTAGGATTTTTGCAAAAATCTTTATACAACAGTTTGTTTTTAATAGAAAATAAATAAAAAGTGGGCCATACAGGAAACAATTCGAAAATTTAAGTTAATTTGATTAATTTGTTGAAAATTCAGCAATTTTGTTATAAAGTTATTCTTTTAGGTTGAAAATTCTACTGTGTTGTTGAAAACTCGTTTTTTGTTGTCAAAAATGCATATATGTAGGTGTCATTTGCATCTTTTTGGTTGAAAATTACAACTGTTTCATTAAAAATGAAACTGTTTCATCCTTTTTTTTTTAATTATCGATCAATCATTTTAGCTGAAAACATTTTTTTACATAATTTATCTAGTAGACTTATTTATATTTCTTTTTATATTTCATTATATTTATTCATTTATTTATTATAATTAATTTTTAAATTATTATTTTTTTAATTTCATAAATTTATTGGTAAATTATATGTTATTATTTACTTATTGTAAATCGATGTTGTTGATATGATGTTGCCGTTTTTTCGACTGAGTTGTTTATATATTGGATAGTGATTTTTTTTTTGGTAGAGTTGACTTAATTCATACAAAAATATGATGCCTGAAGTAAGTCAACTCTACCCTCCCAAAAAAAGCACGATCAAATATGTTACTATTTATTATATTTATTTAAAACGTACATGCATATATATATATATATATATATATATATATATACATATACATGTATAATTGATACAAAATGTAATCATTTATATTTTACATTTCACATTTATTCGGAAAGACATAAGAAACATTCGGAACGAACATAAACAGTGGGAAACAGGTGAACAATCGGAAAGCATCCGAATAAGAAAATGGGACAATGTAACACTTATTCGGAAAGAAATCGGAAACGTTCAGAAAGAAGTAGATGCAGTGTAAAGAGAGAGGCATTCGGAAGAAAGCGGAAGCAAAGTTCCCATACAATTCGCAAAGAATCGGAATAGAACTTTCTTTCCGAACCTATCCGTTTCTCCCGATAGGGAAGGACCGGTCATCTTTTTTAGAGTCGGATTGGGCTGCAATGAATATAAATGCAAATACAGTTATATTTCCATTAATTTTTTTTTTTACTTATTAAACAATAAATTTAAATAAGAATATAAAATAATAAAAGAAATATAGACTTAGCTGGCCCTGTGGCAACTAGTAGTCTTCTTTTATGAAATGTCGCGAGCAAACTGACATTAATTCAGAATTTTTACGCACTGTGGTATTACAGCCAAACACGGAGCAAAATATTCGGCTTTTGGACTCCTTAGGAGAGGAGCACTCCTGTCTCCATAATTAGATCGCCGACAGGTGCAAATTCTCGTTTAATGAATTAGAATTTTTGTTTTACTAGTTTATTTACACTTTTTACAATGATTTCGACAGCCGCGTATCTACTCTTTCTAGTTCTGATTTTCGTCACCAGGTACCGTAGCGCAGTTCAACCATATCAGGTTTAACCATTTCTAATGGACAATATATCTATGGGTGCAAATAAAATATAATAATAAAATAATGTCGAGCATACAAAGAACAGAGGTTGAACAAAAAGCTTTAATAGAAAAGACATGTCTCACGAAAGAAATAGTCAGATAGACGTAGGGACAGATTTTTGTATCAAAAAGACGTATAGACAGTTTTTAGTTTTAGAAAAGACGTATCAATTGTTTTTTTATTTTTAAAAGATACAGTGATTGGTGTAACAATTCATATTAAGACACTACTTTCGGAAATTCTCATTACGATTGGCACGAGCACTATTAAAAATGGCATCTGACTTTGAACCACGATAACTCGATGATAAAAGAGAATTTTTTTTTTATTTATAAAAAAAAATTTTTTAATACACCAGGACTTTAAGCAGTACCGAAAAGCAGTAGAGCACTAAAAAGGCATCGGCCCACGGATGCGTCGATATCCCAAGTGTCACTGTGTGCACGCCGAGACCGTAGTAACGAAGATCAGAGTTAAGAGGGCCTGGTGTAGTTGAAAAGCTTATAAAATTCCACGTCTAACCGTGACTGAAGGATATGTTTTTGACATTTTGAAGAGAATACAGCACATGAGAAGTTTTAAAAAAAATCAAGATTTTCTTAAATTTTGTACATCGACTTCAACTTTTAGCATGATCTAGGAAAATTGTTGCAAAAATCTTAAAATTATACGACATAGAGCATAAAATGTTATCTTTAATTTGAAACAAAAAAACTGTTTAAAATCTTCAGGGGTTCCCGAGATACGATTAAAAATGTTCAATCGTATCTGAGTTGAGTTTTAGTCAACGATCACTGCTCTTGACCGGTCTTCCGCTCGTCTCCTTCGTTCAGGCAGGACCGAATATAATTTTTATTTCAAATTATTGTAAATGTTTAAAAGTATTTATTGTAATTTGTAATTATTTTAAATTCTTCAAATCCAATATTATCCCCATATTAACGAAATAAATAAATTCAAACAGTTTTTCTCTTTCTTAAAATTCTTATCAACTAGAATATTAATTTAGAATTTAGATGCACAATTCATTTGAAAATAGTTTACTCTCTTACCAGTATCTACATTTTTATTAATAATCCAGTTAATAGGAATTTTAAGATATGAAAAAAACGGTTCATCATTATTTTATAAGTTATTAATTAAGGTAAACTGACCCTTACGGGGACAGTTAGGAAAAGCTAACCCACATAAACACAAATTTAAAATGGGGAATTGGAATTTTTCGTACAAAAACCATTATAATAAGCACCAAAGAAGCCAATACTGGGACAAAGAAAATCCAATGGGGTTTATGAAAATAAGATGGCACAATTTACTTATAATTTATTACAGAATGCATGAGAAGGCAAGAATGGATTGTGATTACCGTTGAATTATTTATTCTAAAAAAGTTGTTTAAATTAGTTTATTGAAACCTCTAATTCTAACCTCAAAGTTTGTAAGCTGCTTAGGTAAGTAATTTAATACTAACTCATAAATTAATTTTTTTAATAAAATTAGTAAGTATGCATTAAAATGTAATATTATAGACTAATATTATCGATTTACTTACAAATTAAACTGTTGGGTAGTAAATTTTGAATTAGAGTTCATCTTATTTCAAGTTTATACATAAATTGAAAAATGTATTAAAATAATTTAAATTATTTATTGATTACGAATTTTATTATTTGGTTGAAAATTTTATTGACTGAAAAATCTGTTTTAATTAATATTTCAACTATTTTGTTAAACGTTCCTCTTTTTGGTTAGAAAATTTGTCATTGTAATTATAAATTAGATTTTGCTTTGAGAAAGATGCAACTTTTTTTTTTAATTATTCAGGTAGAAAATTCATAAATTTGTTTTAAATATTTGTCTTTTTTTTTTACTTGAAAATCTTATAATTTAAAATATCATGTCATATTTAATTTATAATTGAAAAAATTTTCGTTTGAAATATCAACTATTATATTTTTTGATAAGAATTAATCTTTTTTGGGAGGAAAAAATCTTTTTTATTTAAAAATTCAAGAATTTGTTAGAAAATAGAAGTTTTAGGTTAATCAAAAAAGTTGGGGCATTATTCCTCAACTGCCCCAACTCAAAAAGTCATGTTTTTCGATTGTCTCTAAATTCTGGGAATATGTTCGCCTACCAACAGTAGTTAATCCACAAACTTATAGACCAGGATTACCAACCCTCCCCAAGTGAGGGGGGGTTGAATTTTCAACCCCAATGCCTGCAGGGGTAGTTTCAAACGCCTGTAACTTCCTTTCTAATTACGCGATTGAAAATTTTTATGAGGGTTTCGGAAAGTGCTGTTTACACGCTTTCATCCTATTTTATTATTTATAACAAAAAAATTGTTTAAACAATTTTTTCAATAAATCAATTGTTTATTTAACTTTTTTCGCAATTTAGGC
>NC_046666.1:100241509-100264454 GCF_010883055.1 Belonocnema kinseyi
TGTTATAAATAATAAAATAGGATGAAAGCGTGTAAAAATCACTTTCCAAAACCCTCATAAAAATTTTAAATCGCGTAATTAGAAAGGAAGTTACAGGCGTTTAAAACTACCCCTGCAGGTATTGGGGCTGAAAATTCAACCCCCCCTCACTTGGGGAGGGTTGGTAATCCTGGTCTATAAGTTTGTGGATTAACTACTGTTGGGTAGGCGAACATATTCCCAGAATTTAGAGGCAATCGAAAAACATGACTTTTTGAGTTGGGGCAGTTGAGGAATAATGCCCCATATAATAGTTGATATTTTAACCAAAAAATATTTTAATTATATATTGAAAGCAGACGAATTAATTAAAAAAAAAACGAATTTCCAATCAAACTACTGAAGCCTCAACTTAACAGATTAATTTTGAACCACCGTTGCATTTTTGCTCAAGAAAGATAAAAATTTATAATTAAAAAGATACATTTTCGAACCAAAAAGACGAATTTTCAAGAAAATAGTGCAAATGTTAATCAAAAAACATTTTTCAGTCAAGAAATAAAAAAATTTTAACAAAACAGTTGAATTTTCAATTAAAAAATATGAGTTTTCTTCAAAATAGTTATATTTTTAATTTGAAAATATAAATTCTCAACGGAAAAGTTCATTTACTTAATTTATCTTAAAAAGTAAATCGATAATATTAATCTTATTAATATTTCATATAAATCTATAATATTGAATTTTAATGCATACTTACTATTTTTTGTTGAAAAATTAAATTTACTAGATACTATATTACATTACTTACCGAAGCAGTTGGGAAACTTTGAGGTTAGAATTAGAGGTTTCAATAAATAAGTTTGAACAAGTTTTTTAGAATTAATAATCGATTAAACGGCAAGGTTGTATCTTATAAACAATATTTTTAATATATCGCTAAAATAATAGTGCGACATTTAATTAAAAACACGGCGAAAGTGACCGTCTCAGTAATGGAAACGCAATTTCGCAACTCACGTTCAAGTGTCCGAAACTGAGACAGTCAGCGACAGCTCGTCCCGGTTATCGCAACTTCGCAAAAACGTTACTTTTTCTTTTAGTGTAGAAAATTTCAATAAGACAATGCTGTAAAAGTTATGCGGAAAGTTTTGAAAACAAAAAAATGGAAAATTTTGTAGCAGTTCATTTACACATTTCGAGGAATATTTTTGATTATTTTTTACTAAATGTATAACTTATCAGGACAAAAATAAATAGTGGTAACAAATTTAAAAGAACTTCGAAAATAATAGAAGATTTTTACTTTTATAATTTATGTTGGAATATAAAAGATAATGAACGATATTTATCATTGTCTCAGTATTGGACATACTTTTTACGTTGTCCCAGTAATGGTCGGTTTACCTTATAAGTTATAAGTTACCTTCAACATGAAGTACATATCTCCGATACAGGTGAAATATTCTAGATCTAAAGTTGAGGACTTCATAACTTGATTGCAATTAAGTTTAAGTATATAAAAATACATTTAAATATTAAACTTTTATTGCCTTCATTACAAATATATTATTTGGCAAAATTTTATTCGTTAAGAAATTAATACATTTACAAATTCTACTGGAATTCGCATTTAAAAGTTTGTACATAAAAAACTTATAACCTGGAATATATTCTTCATGTACTCTCATGCTGAAACAACCTTTTGTTTAAGAAAAATATTTTCAACAACGTCTCTTCATTGTCTTGGTGAAGAAAGTTGTCATTTTAATTCAAAAATTATATATTATTAATAATATTGTAGGAAGAAAGAATATAAATAACAGCTAAATAAAAATAAGCAGAAGAGTAATTATGATTAAATCTATAGACAGGCATTTTAATATTGGGGTGAAATTCACCAAGTGTCCCCATCTTAAATTTTGTTTGGCCTATCTTATTGAACCATCGCCAGATTGTAGTCCTAGTGGACCTCTTTAAATTTTGTAAAGCGGCGCATTATAACTGGTTGTTAAATGCAGAGGTCCGAATTTTCGACGATTCACACCGGCCACTAACTTTCAATTGTAAATAACTTCTGATAGCTATCCAATTTTACTTTTTACTGCGGGGTTTGAAAAGGTCTTTTAAGGAGGACAACGATAAAAAAAATCATTTTACAATCAAAAAATTATTTCACCTTGATTTTTCATTTTAAAATACATTTTTTAGTTGATAATAAAATAATAAACTATTGTGGTGGATGGTTATCCTCACCTGTTACATCTTGATATTCTTTTTGGTAAGTCCGCTTGCCTCTCTCGTTTTGGCGTGTTAAAATTGTATTAATCTTCTCGACTCTCCAAATTTGGGATGCATCGTGATGTGAGTCTCCTTGCCTTTCACATTTCGGAGTGATTTTTTATGTGAGTCTTCTTGCTCCTCACGTTTCGAGGTGTTTTTTGGTGAGTCCCCTTGCTCCTCGTAGTGGTATTAATTTTTTTTAAATAAAATCTAACGTTCACTTTGCCCTTTACTTCGCGCTATTTCCCTTTGGATAAATGTCATGCTGTGGAGATGACAAATACTTCTCCAATATCAGATTCGATTTCGGAGAGGGTACAAAATAATGGCATTTTTGTATGTCCAGTACAGTCTTTGCAGAATTGAGCAAAGTTTTAAGATTTTCACCCGTCACGGTATGATTTTCTTTGGAGATAAAAAATTGTACAGAAAAATCAATACTTTCCATCCTATTTTAATTTCGGGATGTTATTCAAAAGAAAAAAATGAAGCTTTTTTCTAGCTCACCTAAAAAAAGATAAGTTCCACATTTGGTGACAAACTAAAAAATTCTGTTTAAAATGAAAAATCAAGATGGTTTCGTTATGTACAATTGAAAGTTTGTAGTCGGAGTGAATCATCGAAAACTCGGATGTCTGTATCTTGACAACATGTTATAACGCCCCTTTATTTGTAAAGTAGAAAACACTTTTTTTCAATTTCTGCAATTTATTTTTCACCTGGAATTTCATGCACAATTTGCTTGAATGAAAACTTTAATTCAACAATGCTTGGAAGTGATTAAGAAATATTATATCTTTTCCTGAAAACCATTCGCTCTCGCAGATGTTATTCGAAAGCTTATCGAATCTTTCGAACAATCTTGTCGAACTTTTTTTTCGAATCTTTTCGAACTTTCGGTGACAACAAAATTTTACTTGGGAACACTTGTGCAAATTTTACTCCATATACTGATCATACATTTATTCTTGATCTTTCTCAAACTTTTAAAGTAGAAAACAATGTTTTTCAATTTGTAGAATTTATTTTTTACTTGAAATTTCTTGCACAATTTGTTTAAATAAAGACGTTAATTCAAGAATTCTTGGAATTGATTCATAAAAATTAGTTTTTTTTTGTTGATGAAAACCATTCGCTCTTGCGGATGTTATTTGAAAGATTGTCGAATTTCAATCGACACGTTTAACCGTTTTCTGTAAGTAGGGCCCGGTTTTGAAGATTGCAGCGCCGTCACTCATAACATGGTGGCTTCGAATAAAATATTTATATACTTCGAATAAATATTAGGCATTTGTCCAATCATGCTAATTTCATTGATATTTTGCCAAAATCAGTCCTTATTAAAATATGCCTTTAAAGCAAAAATAAGGATGTATTTTGGCAAAATGTCAAAAAAATTAGCATGAGCGGCCAAATGCCAAATGAAGCAAAGTTTAAATATATTTTATTAGAAACCATCATGTTATGAGCCTATTATACCCCCAGAAAAGTGAGCGTTAGATAGCTCGTTACCATGTTGTCCAGGTAGCGGTAGTTAATTAGTTCTAAACGCCACTGCAGTGAGTTAATTAGTTCCAAAAATGGCCACTAACTATCTGATTATTTCACTAGTGCGTCAAGTCTTTTCTATCAAAGTTTTGTGTTCTATGTATATACTTTGTATGCGCTAAACGATTGTATAGTCTTATTTGCACCCATCGATTTATGTTTTTTTATATATGAATTACTGCAAACAAAAATTAATGCAAGATAAGAAATAAACTTTAAGTTAATGATAAATAATAAAATTTGTATTTCATTTTGCAATATCTAAATTAACAGTCGCAGAAAGCGGTAGAGAAATTAATTTAACATACATTTAATATATGTTTCAACGTAGTATAGAAAATTTTGTTTCTACAGCATACCCTTATCGTGTGCGAAGCGCTAAACATGTGATGATAATGTATTCGTTAAAACCGAAGAAGCCTTAACGAAAAGAAAGTCACATTTAGCAAATTACAGTTGTCATTGGTTTGTCCTTGAATTAAAAAATGTAGCTAGGTACGAATGTGGTGGAACCAAGTGGAAGTACAAAGACCAAGCACGAAGCGTGAGATACAAAAGAAGCGCGCAGGCCCGTTCAAAACAAGTGTTTAGACTGATGTGCTGGAATCTTACTTTAGTAAGGTTTTTTCATAGATGTTTCAAATTGAAGCTGTTGTCGTGTAGGTGTACAATAAAGAATTACTTTGTTATATTCTTCAGTTTTTGAAATTTGTGGTCGAAAAATAAGAAAAATGAGGAAATTTGATTTTGAGACAACTATGCTGGATTGAAAGATTTTTTTTTCTAAAATTTCTACAAAAATGAGCTCTTACAAAAGGCAGTAAGAGACTTAGGGCCACCCTTGTACTTCCCAAATTTCGTATTTTCGGTTATCCACTGGCTATAATATCTTCTTGCGCAATTTCGTAGTTTTTTTTTCTTATTGCGAAGAACGAAAGCCTTACTGCTTACATCTTCTTAACAAATATATTAATACGAACATCTTTACTTAATTAGTATTTAGCTAAATTATATTAAAAGTTTGATGGTTTTCTTCAGGTATTGACCCCACGAAACATAAAATCAAGTCAGAAAATGATCGTTTGAAGAAAGCAATGGGACGTGCGAAAGAAATTAACGACAGCAATACAAAAATGCCTCGGTTAAACAAGGAAGTTGCGAAAAGGTTCGTGAGAAGTGGATTATGGGAACCACGAGAAAATGCCGAATCTGGAGAACAAGAAGAGAAAACATGGGATTGTCCATAATTACATAGCAATTTATACGACCCCTAGCGGACCGGGTGGACGAAACGGATACGCTACGGCGTATCCTTATAGTATTCACATTGTATCCTTTCCGTAACTTGCAAAAAAAACTTAATAAAAACAGCAAGATGAGTATTTAAATTGTTTCAATTATGATTCTACTTTAAAATAGCCATTAGAAGGTCATAGAGTAATTGCAATAGTTTTTCTTGCAGCGTTAAAATTTTTAAAAGTATAGTACCTGCCATTAACGTTTGCTAAAGGTGATTTCAATCGCAACGATAATAAGTAAAGTAGCATATGCTGCTTTCATACGGTACGATGCGCTTGAAGTCGCCCTCAGCAGGCATTAATGACACGGACTGTATTAAAAAAAAAACTTTTAACGCTTTAAAAAAAAAAACTTTTAACGCTTTAAAAAAAAAACTTTTAACGCTTTAAAAAAAAAACTTTTAACGCTTTAAAAAAAAAACTTTTAACGCTTTAAAAAAAATTTGCAATTACACCATGACCTTCTAACGGCAATTTTAAAGTAGAATCATAATTGCAACAATTTAAATGTTCATCTTGCTGTTTTGATTAAGTTTTTTTGTAAGTTACGGAAAGGATACCATGTGGATACTATAAGGATACTCTGTAGTGTATCCGCTCCTTTCACCTGGTCTGCCAGGAACATAATGTAAATGTAATTTATATGACATAATAAAGGACATACTTTAAAATAAAGAAATACATCACGCATTATATTCTTAAGATTAATAAGTCATGCATTACGGCGGGGCATGGTTTAATTATGGTAAAGTTTATTTAATAACATCACAGATACAATGATTATGTACATAAGTGTCTAGGAGAGAGCCTCTGTTAAATTCTGTTTGGCATCCCATAGTCAACAAAAGCACTGAAATACTAGATTTCAAATAAAACAATTTCTCCAAAGGAATTCTAGATTATTATAAAATTGCGTAATTATTATTTAAAATTCTTCCTTCATCAGTCCAGTATGGTCACAGCTTCTTGTCATATAGTTTTAGCGCTTTTCAGCACGATTAATGATTGCGTTAAAATGTATTTTAGTTTACTGAACTAAAGATTATCTTCGGATGACGATAACTTGTCAAATACGTAGAGTTTTAGGCGGGCATCGTGCTTCTGCAGGGATGAACTAGAGCCTGACTTTGCCGTCTGAGAAACACACGAAGATTCAACTGCACGAGATAAGAGAGTATGACTGATCTCTGGTATTGAAGTAGCAGAGTCCTTCAACGGTATTGAAACATCTCTCAGCGACTCTGTTGGCGAGGGAGGAAGTACAACTTTTTCAGGAGCATTTTGTATGAATATCACTCTGAAAATGTAAGTTTAAATTTAAGTTTCAAACTTTACTCACCTTTATTTCCTCAGTATATATTTTAGAAAATGACTCAAGAAGTGAGAAAAATGGTATAATATTAGTCCCTTATCTTTCTGCATGGCATATATACGTTTTTTCTTATTGTACTTGTCATCGTTGTGAAAATAGATCCATTACCTATATTTTCCACAACAATATCAAACACTTAATATATAAACTCAGGTACCTGTTAAAAACTTTCGTTTTTCGTTACTTTACGTTACCTAGAAATTTCGTTACGGTTGGAAGTATAGAACCAAAATCAGAGTCCTGCAAAGGGCGAGTAAACTCAGCCCGCGGGCTGCCGGCCTAGGTTGAGACTCCGTTTATAAAAAAAACCGTGTAAACCCAAGCCCAACACAATCCGTTCTTTCATAAATAATAGGAATTACATTTTTGTACAAAAGTAAGGTTGAATTAGTTTTTCTCTGGATTATTTTTGTGTCTACAGAATTTCAGTTTGTAACGGGACTAATTCTAAAGTTAAAGTTGTTCTTGAAGAGATCTTTAACATATTCCTGCTGCATTTTTCGATATTTTTAACTATTATTTGAGTATTTCCAAAAATGTGTATTTCTTTTGCAGCATAGTTTTATTCCTTTCTGATCGCTAAAGAACGTGTAAAAAACTATGTGGCAGTGGGGCCACACGGCAGAAGTTAAAATTTGACGGATTAACTTTGAAAATTTTGAGTGAGGAATCGCATGGTAAGAGAGTTTAAAGAGAGAGAGAGGGCATATACATACTTTGGTCAGCGTTACCGTTCGTGCAGTCGCTTGTATTTTTAATTCAATCCCGTCCCGAAGGAAGTTTCATTTAATAAATCACTTATGATACTCAGATGGACGAAATATTAGTGACATTGCTTTAATTTTTTTACATTTTGTTTAAAAATATTATTTTTTTGTTGAAAATTTGTGATGCCGAAAAGAGGCAAAGAAGTATTTTTTAAATATGACGCACTGATTCACTCGGTACGACTAACTTTATTTTATCAATGGTACAAGGTTACAAGTTAAGACTAAGAATACGACTAACTCGCATGAACGGGCGGCCGCTCTATATACTAGATAGGTAGGGTACGCTATCGCAGTGATAGCGTTAGCATAACGATAGCGTCTTCCGTCTTTCGTTATATGAATGAGACACAGTCTTAGATACTCGATGAATGGGGTACGGAAAACGATAGCGTTATTCATTACAGTCCTCTCTTTAGAATGTTTTTAGGCCTCTAAATTCTAACTTTTCGTTGTTTTAAAATAGGGGCCGTAGGTTCGATAGTCTGATGCTACATTATAACTCACTACATGCGTAGGTGTTTCAATTCGAGTTTTAAAGCATATGAAACACAATTTTGTTGGGATACAATTTTTTATATATTCGCAAAGTCCTATTTTATGTAGAGTATAAATGGTTCCTATGCTTAGTGCGGCATAACTTAGATATTGCAGCCATTCTAGGCTGATTTCTTTCCAATTTTTTTATTCGTCTATCTTTTGCAATATTGGAAAGAATATTTTCGGTATCGTCTAAACTGAGTCTCGCTTGTCTCAATTCTTCATTGTTGATATGTTTACGTAACTGTAATAATTTTGTTTTGAGTTCATCTATATCTGTGGTTTCGAAATTTATATTATATGTTACATTTATCCATTCATTAGTTTTATGTTTTGTCTTAGTATTTAATTCTAAAACATCGTGATCGTTGAATATTTTACAATTGCTTCCTGTGATAATCGCTGGGTAATCTACATTTATCGCTCGGAGGTTATCTTCGCACGTTACGTCTTAAGTTATTTTGTCTATGGGTGAAATGATGTATCCATTGGTTACCGGAATAAAGGTTTCTGTATGCAATAGAAATGGAGATTGATTACATTTATTTTCAGCGTATCTTTTTAGTAAACTGGATTCACATGTTTGTGTATCTATTAATTTGAAGTTAGGCTGATTCCTTTTACAAGTTTTGTAATTGTCGATCTGTTTGCATTTTTGTATCGTAGTTAAATCTGTTGATACATATGAGTTTCGATATTTAATAAAATAATCATAATTTGGAATTATAGACATATGAATATTATGAATCCTTTAAGGGGTAGGAATTATGTGTTGGAGAGATCCTTTGTCTTTTTCAAGGACTGAGATTAGGATAACGTAGGTGAATAAACCTTTTACAATGGCAACTTTTATTTCGCTAATGTCCAGGAGGTATTGATAGTTTTCTTCATTGTTGTCAAAATGATATCAAGTACGGTGAAAATATTCGAATTCTTGAATTGTTCGTTTCAACATCGTTGGAGTGAGTAATTGAGGATGGGGTATTCCATATTTTCCATCGACTATTGAATTAATTGTCGTGTCCATATCTTTGGTTGTCTCGTCGATCATTATTGCTGCCATAAATAACTTAGAGTTTATGTAACTATCTTTGGTGATTTTATTAAAGTTTGTGCTAATATTTCTCGCGAAATCTCTATCTTCAATTTCCTGAGCCTGATTTGTTTTTAAGTTAGTTGAGGATGAGTACAGCATCATCTTAATTATTTTAGAATGGTTTGACATAATGTTGGCTAACTGTCTGTTGTCATTGTATATTTTATCAAACTCGTTATTAATCTCCGTTAGGCCTGCGTTAGACAGGGTTCCAAATAAAGTTTTAGAAATGTCTCCTATGAAATTTACTAGTCGTCGTTTAGAACGTTGTTTCCCCAATAATTTTTTCAGAATACTTTCTTTCTTCAATAATCGTATAAATCTGTTTTCTAGCATCTTGATTTCATTCTGTGGTGTGCAGGTTTTACTACATGCTAAGTTTATTAAACTGATTGTTTTGCTGATTGCGTTAACCCTTTCTTCAGTCGATGTCATGTTTATCCCTATTATTAATTTCCAAGCTTCGTGGTAAAGGTGTATTTTTGAAACTTCCTCTATATAGACGTTTCCTCCGATTGGTGTCATGGTGAAATTTTTTTAGTCGCTGCTACTAGAAGTAGGAGCAGGGTCAGGACTCTCGTCTAAAACATACGGCATCGTGTTATCTATGTGAATTCTAGTTTCCTTTCCTCCTATTCTAATTTCAATGTTATTGTTATCTATTATTTTTGTTATTTCAAACGAACCCTTCCAGCTAGTATCTAGTTTGTTCTTTTTAGAGTTATTTAATACTTTAACGTGTTGTCCTGTTTTATAAATTGGGCGTTTTCTAACTATAATGTTATCTAGTTGCTTCTTTGTTTTTTCAGCTTCAACTTCAATCCTTTGTCTTGCTCTCCTGGTATTTTCGTCGTGTTTTCTTTTCCATTTCCTGATTAAATCTTTCATCGTTAAATTCGGAGTGTTGGGGATTGTTGAAGGTAGATTGGGTTCTCGACCGAATGTTAATTCATAAGGTGAGAATCCTGTGGTTTCATTCTTCATAGTCTTGATAACAAAGTTTACGTACTTTAGATTTTCATCCCATTCTTTCGAGATCTCGTTACATGCGGTTTTAATTAAATTTTTTAACGTAGAATTCATGCACCCTATATTTCCATTTGGTTGAGGATGGAAAGCAGTGGTTTTAATGTGTTTGATTTGTAAAGCCATTTTCAAACTCTTGCATCATGTCAGATATAAAGTTTGAACCTTGGTCAGTTAATATTGTTTTCGGAGCGCCGAAAATATAGATATAATGTTCAATTAAATTTTCTATTATTGTTCCAGAAACAGTTTCTTTCATTGGAATTAATATTGTGTACTTGGTCAACCTATCTTGGAGACTAAGCACGAATTTGTTTCCATTCTGCGTTACGGGCAGTGGTCCGTAAACGTCTATTGCAATTTTATCATTAGGTTCCAGCGGTACTTCTGGAAGGATACTTTCTGCTTGGTTTTTTTTTCGAGTTGTTTTTTCAAGTTGACAAATAGGGCATTTCTTTTCGTATTCTATTACGTCTTTGTCGATTCCCGTCCAGTGTCCGAGTTTACGTGCTTTGTGTCCTCCCAGGTGTCCGTTGTGCGATTCCTTCATGATGATTTTTCTTTCTTCTTTTGTTAACTCTCTTTTATTGGAAAAGCAAAGGTGAAACTTATAATCGGAGTGACTTGAGGAGATGTATTTCATCATTTCTTGCACTGATTCTTTTTCTAGAGGAGTAACTAGGGGATCGTTTACCGTGATTCGTATTATACTGTAACCTTTATTTTTTTGTTGATTTACTATTTCCGAAAGGAATGAAAGCCATTCTTTTTCGTTGTATTTTCCTAAATCAGCTTTGTTAATTTCTTTCCAAAGTTTGCCTGGAGCTTTTGGTTTTAAATTTACACTGCCTACTGGGTTCTTTTTCCACTCTAAATATTTACCATAGAGTTCTGTTGATACATCTTTTTTCCTTAGCGTCATTCGTTGGTCGCGTGGTAGGATTTTATCTTGAGTAATTACAAGAGCGTCGGATATTTCTACATGAGGTAATGCGTCTTCTAAATTTATGGGAAACAATCTTGAGAGACATTCCGCAAATTTGTTCTCTTTGCCTTTCACATATTCGATCTCATATTTATATTCCTCCATTCTTAAACGCCAACGTAGCAAGCGCGAGCTGGGGTCTTTAAAGTTGTGCCGCCAAACGAGTGCCTTGTGATCTGTTTGGATTTTGAATACATCTCCCAATAAATATTGTCTTAATCTTTTCATAGCCCAAACGATTGCTAGTAATTCTTTTTCTGAGGTCGTATAATTTTCCTCGGCTTTATTTAATGTACGAGAGATGAACAAACATGGGTGTCCGTTTTGGGATAGGACTGCACCTAAACCATGATTTGAAGCGTCGGTGGTTAAGGTGAATTGTTCTTTGAAATTTGGAAATCTTAAAACAGGTGCCGTTGTTAACGCATGTCTCAAATCGTAAAAAACTTTTTCACAATCAGTTGTCCAGTCGAATATAGTTTCTTTCTGCGTGAGTCGGGTTAGTGGTCTGGCGATAGTTGAAAAGTTTTATATAAATTTCCTATAATATCCAGCTAAACCTAGAAAGCTTTGAACATCTTTTACATTTAAAAAATTTTTGAAATTCTTTATTGCTTCTACCTTTCCGGGAATTGGTTTAACACCTTCTGCAGTTATTAAGTGTCTAAGATACTCTAATTCTGGCTTTAAATATTCGCATTTCGTTGATTCTAATCGTAATCCTAATTTTTTGATTCTTTGTAAGACAAGTCGTAAATTCTCATTATTTTCTTGTAATGTATTTCCGAATATGACGATGTCATCTATGAAGGCGAAGCAGCTTTTTCCTATCAGGCCTCTTAAAGCGCTGTCCATTAGTCTTATGAAAGTCGCGGGAGCATTTTTTAATCCAAAAGGCATTCTGTTATATTCAAAATGTCCCTGGGTTGTTGAAAAGGTTGCATATTTTTTAGTTTCCTCTTTCATCGGAATTTGGTGAAAGCCAGCACTCATATCGAATGCTAAAAAGAATAGAGCTCGGCCTAATTGATCTAAGATGTCATCGATCATTGGGAGTGGATAAGCGTCTTGATCCGTATCTTTATTTATCTGTCGGTAGTCAATCACCATCCGCAGTTTGTTTCCTTTTTTGGGAACGACCCAAAGTCGTGAGTTAAAGGGAGACTGTGATGGTCTGATTGTTTTTATCTAAAAGTTCTTTCGTTTTTTCAAGAGAGAATTCCCTGTGTCTTTCAGGCAGTTTATGAGAACGTAGGCTGATTATTTTACCAGAGTTCAAGATAATCTCATGTTCGGTTAGATTTGTACACGGGAGTAGTTCGTGTGGTAGGGAGAATACTTTCTGATAAATAGTTATGAGTTTCTTTATTTCTTCTTTGATCTTTGGTTCGAGATAATTAATCTTGGAATTTTCCAACACCTCTTTTATTCGTTGGAAATTTCCACTTGCGTCATACCGTGGGTCCATTGGTTTTAAGTTAACTGATTGAGTACGCGATGTCATTATTCTGTCGAAATTAACTGTACTTGGAACTTCAACCGGTTTGCGCTGGTAGTTCAGCAATGGTATCTTTAGTTCCTGGTTTCGCATCGCATAAAGTCCATCGGGAATTGCGCTATGATTTTTAATCCATACATCCTGGTCTGTTTCTTCTCCTTTATTTTGCAAATTGTTACAGTTTTACCTTGCACGTAAGTTCCTTCTTTTATCAACGGGGTTTTTTGTTTCCTACGACTAAATATTCTGGAGTAATTAAATAACGGTCAAATTTGTTAAAGAATGGTTGTCCGATTATTCCTTCTTCTATGCTTGGAAAGTGGGGCCGTACAATGTGAAAGAGATGTTTTTTGTTAAAGTAATTCATATAACATGCTTCAGTTGATAAATGTTCATCGTTTCCTATTAAAAATTTTTTGTTAAATTTAAATCTTGGTACGTCAGGTATCAGGTGCTCTTATACTATGTTTATTGCCGCGCCAGTGTCTAATAACAATTTATATTCTTTTCCTAGTCGTTTTCCTCGTATAGCTCGTAATTCTCCGCATATTGCAGAGATTCGGCTGTGTCCTGATTTCTGTTTTGTTCCGCCCATTCTTTCTGTGTCATTTCCTCTTCGTTTATCTCTTCCTGTGTGGGCATATCTGAAATATCCGTTTCCTCTTGTATCTGCTAGACTTGCGGTGGTCGTTTTTAATATTGGCCGGTGTGAAAACCCTGCGGTTTCATCTGGCACTGTGATGCAAAGTGACCAGTCTTTCCACATTTATGACAAGTCAATTTACTTTTGCCTATTTGTGGTGAACTTGTGGGCCTAAATCCCGTTGTATTAGCAGACTGTCTAGGAGGGGAAATCGGCTTATTAAACACTTTCTGTACCGGTCTGTATTCAGGAGCTGATCTGGTGGATTCTAATTCTCTAAGCCACATTTCGGATTCCATTGCATAATTTAAAGCTTCTGATATGGATTTCGGCTTTAAAGATTTAACTTGAAATCCTATTTCCCTTTTTAGGTTTAACAAAAATCTATTAGTTCCTTCCTGTTCTTCTATCTTAATATGCATTTTCCTCTCTGGTGTCTTGGTGTGCTGAGCTTGGACCGCATAATTGATTTCGTTCATAATTTGTCTAACTCGGGTAGAGAAACTTTGAACGGTTTCCGTTGAGCCTCGCTTACATGCCGCTAGGCGACTCTTGAGTGCTACGATTGAATTCGTTTGTTTTAAATTCTGCCGTAATGCTTCATAAAGTTCTTCGTATGTATTTATAGAAATTAACCTAATAGCGTTTTTTGCCATTCCTATTATTTTTTGCACTTTTATGAAGGCTAACAGGAGATTAGGTTGTGTACATTGCGATCGAGCTAACTGGATTTGATTAATAAAGTCTTCGACACCTATGTCACTTTGTGCGTTTAAAATATCTATGGTTCTCAATATTTCTATGGCTGGGATAGGATCATTTAACTCTAGTTTCGTATTTCTTCCTATCCTTTTTCCTTGTGCTTCCTCGTCCTCGTCTTCCGAGATGAGGTTAGATTTATCTGTTTCTATTTTCCCAGGTAAACCCATTTTTTTTTGCTAATTTTAAAATTTCTTGTTGCCTACTCTCGTTCTCTTTAATCAAAATCGCAGTGTTGCCTGTATTGTTGTTTGTTGCTATTGTTAAGGATTGTAATTGGGAAAGGATTTGATTTATTGATTCTGAGATCTCGGAAAGGGTACTTTCTTTGGAACTTGACATTTTCGAAACTTCTAATGCACTGTCGATATCAGTATCTGTATTATAAAAAATCTTTGGATTTCTATAATCCCTGAATTTATATTTATCCAGTACGTATGCTTTTGAAACTCGTAAGTTTTTTTTAATACAATGCAATGCGGTGGATCGTGCTACAACAATCAACCGATTACAAAGTAAATTTTCAATTTTGTTGAGGAGTGGTAGTGCTCGCGAGCACGCGGAGTATGCCATACCCAAATCTCAAAGCCCTGCCTCGCCGAACAGTAAACTAACTTTTGGTTTTCTGTTCGTCTCCTTCCTCAGACAGCAAAGAGGACTTAAACTTATTGAGGTTTGTTTTACGATTTGTACCTGACCATACAATTACAAAACTTACAGTGATTCTGTTCTTTTCGCAATAGCCGAGGTGAAGTCCGTGGAGCTGCAGTGACGGCTATCTGGAACGTGAATCGACTCTGCTGACGTATCTGCTGGCTGCTACTGTAGTTGAGAGTTTTGAGTTTCATAAAATAACTACTCTACGTAGTATAGGACCTACTTAGTTCAGTCTCTAATTTCAGTAGATATTTATTACTTCTCGAGTACGAAGTTCCGTGGATACTTCGGAGTCTAATTCTTTTCTTTTTGATTCCGTAGAATCCTAAGTCCGTCTCAGAGATTGCTCTATTTTGATCCACTAATCCGTAGAGTTACTGTTCCTGATCGTTTAGCAGCAATCCAGGCAGGATCGCCAAAATGTGATGCCGAAAAGAGGCAAAGAAGTATTTTTTAAATATGACGCACCGATTCACTCGGTACGACAAACTTTATTTTATCAATGGTACAAGGGTACAAGTTAAGACTAAGAATACGACTAACTCGCATGAACGGGCGGCCGCTTTATATACTAGATAGATAGGGTACGCTATCGCAGTGATAGCGTTATCATAACGATAGCGTCTTCCGTCTTTCGTTATATGACTGAGACACAGTCTTAGATACTCGATGAATGGGGCAGGGATAACGATAGCGTTATTCATTACAAATCTCAAAAAATTTAGAATTTTTAAATCACGCTTACACTATGCGCGGGAGTTGTTTTCACATAAATTCGTCAGATAGGAATGCTAGTGATGTTTATTTTCTTCAAACTTCATAATTTGGACCTTTTTAGGTGTACCGAAGCTACAATATGTGACAATGGTCGTAAACTACAATTTAAATCACAATGGTGATTTATGAAGGAACGGACCGAGCCAGGTTGAGCTTTCCGCGGGACGTGCTGGACTAAGTTAAGGTTACGCGACCCGTGCTAACCTGAGCAAAACGAAAATCACGAAAGTCTTTTGTTAAATTTCAGGCGGTTTCCGGGAAACTATTTTCTTTTCTTATCTAGCAGAAAAAAGTCGTACTAAATTTCACAGCATAAACATTGCGAAGCTACTGTTTAATTATCCATACTTTCATGTAGTATGCGCTTCGCTAAAGTTTGATGCAAATCTTTCGCTCAGTCAATCCTATATTTGATGTGAGCGACTTAAAATTTATTATCTATAAATGTATTTCATTGTATATAATATGTAACTGGGTGCGAAGCAAGGAACGTACCTCCTGGGAGCTACATTTTGCAGGAGGAGTGATTAAAGACGCGGGCCAATACAAGAAATATATAAGAGAGCATCACTTTGCTGTTTAATAACTATTATTATTCTGCAAATAAAGGAATATATTTTTTTTACCAAAGCGCAAGCCCAATGAAGTATTGACTGGTGTAAAAAACTAAAAATCGATTTTTTGTAGTTAGGTCTCTTGTTTCCTGGAAGGTCACGTAGTTTATGTGGCATTACTTTTTTGTTTAATCGTGCGCGCGCGCGCGCGTGTGTGTATACTAAGAGATAAGTACAGTAAAGTCTCGCCTATTTCAAGTTCTCCTATACCAAAGATATTATAAACGTAGATGTGGTACGCGGTGTTAGAGTGGGGGAACTATATATATATAGGACATCACATTTTCTGCCCTATCGAGGTAGTGGCCTCACCGTACAACGAAATCGAATGCTGGTTTTCTCATTCTTCGCAAAGTATGACTGTGAAACAGTAGACAGATTTTTTGAGGTTAGAAAAGTTTGACATGTATCACTCAATTTTTGCAGATCTGATGCTTGAGCCAGGTTTTCTGTACAGTATTTTTAAAAAATTATAAAAAAAAGTTTTCTCGAAAAATCGAATTTTTTAATTAAAAAAAAAAACTAGAAAGAAGTTTCGCAATAGACCAGTGATAAAATATGAGTCTTTGATAAACATATATTTTTTTAATTAAAATAAATATTTATACTAAAGAAAAAACTTTTTTCACGTTTAAAGTTTATACAAATTATTGTTTGAATTTAGAAAAACAATAATTAAAAAATATATATTTCTGGATAAGATATTTTAGTGGAAAATGTACATAGTATATATTTATTTAATTACAAATAATCTTCCGAAAAATCTAATTGTTAATTTAAAAAAATAAAAAGAAATTCAGATAAATTAGTGCTGATTTGAATCCTGCAAAGTTTGTTTGGTGAATGTTATTAGATTCAAAGAGAATTTAAGGAGAAATTTGTTTCCGTTTGAGGCGCACGTGTTTTTACAATAATTTTGTCCATATATTTTTGCAAAATTATTTTAATTTTAAATTTAAAGAATAGTTTTTTAACACTTTAAATACTAAACAAAAATGTATTTAATACAAATATTTTACTATCACATTTTTAATAAATAAATAAATTTAAATAAATAAATACCGTATCGGGAATTTTATTTTTTGACATATTTCAGCCGCCCCTATAACAATAAGGAAAATTTGCTGTAATTATAATTTCGACATCTGGATCTACAGTATTTTTTTTTTTTTAATTTGTACGAAAATGTTTGAAATCACAAGTTATAAAGATGATATCCTCAAAACGTCGGTCTACTCTTGTTATTAGTTAATTGAATAGTGGTTAACAAATGCAATGTTTTCAGCGGCATTCCGATTCAAATATACAAATGTATTTGGTTTTAAATATAAATTAATTAAAATATTATTTTCATTTTTTACAATTGTAATTTATAACTTTTCAAATTTATAGCGATTCTATTATATAAATTGAACCATGGAAATCTCTGAATTTTTTTTAAGCTTTTTAAAACTCTTTTGAAAACTTTTTTTAAACAATTTTGATTGTAATTTCTTAATAAAAGAATAATTGATATCTAGTCTACATGCAGCGATTCAAAAAATATTTAAAGTCATAATAGATCAGATATTTGAAATTTGTAGTATTCATTATATTGAATAATTCGAAATTTAATAATTATATTATAAATTAATAATAAGTTTTTTTACATTTAATAAGTTAAATGTAAAAATATGTAAAAAATATATTAAAGCCGTATGACTTCAGATAAATTTGGAAGGACTATGAAAAATTAGTAGTGCTTCAAAGAACTGAACAAACGTTTATTTTAAAAAGCTATTTAGGAAGGTACATATTCAAGTTTTATTTATTTTTTGATAGGTTACCACCCACACAAATTATTTTTTTTTGTGAGAAAATATCGCCTGATTTTCGTCAACATTAAAAATATATATTTAATGGTCGCTCAAGGTCAGTTTTGTTCAAAGTGCTTCTTCCTGAATAAATTGACTCTTATTGTTTCCAATTTCGGTATGTCACTCATGGATTGTATTTATCATAGAAAACATTGATATCTGGGGTTTTCACATTCATACAATTATAATTAAAGGTCACTCAGGGTAATTTTCTATGCAAAATATTGATTTATAAAGAATATTTGTCAAACTATACAACGGATTTCTTCACCCAAAGATACAAACTAGACGATTTCAAAAAAATTCGATACGATTTCGAACTTTGAATGTCGGAAAACCGAATTCGATCAGTGCCACATTCAGATCGAATTTTTCGATTCGATTGGCAAGTCGCTCGAATGTCGAAAACCGAACTACGACGAGCGCTGTCGTCGGTTCGAATTTTTCGATTCGATCGACCCGTCGATCAAATGTCGAAAATCCGACATTCGATTCGTGCTACGGTGGGATCGGTTTTTTTTTATTCGATCGGCCCTTCTATTGAATGTCAAAATCCAATGTGCGACTGAATAAAGGCATTTTAACTTTCTAATTTATAATTATAATTCTAAAAATCTAAACGGAGCGAAAGAAGAGATCAAGCAAGGGAGAGAGCGTCCAGTGCAAGTGAGGGGGAGGATCTCTTGAAGAGGAAAAGGGAAAGCAAAGAGAGTCCGGGGAGAGAGGGGAAAAGTAGAAGGATTGCAGAGGGAGTTGGTGTCGGTAAGGAAGGAAAAAGAGGTTAAAATAAAGGAGATGGAAGAAAATATTAGGATGTGGAAGGAAAGGGCGGAAAATAGGCTGGAGAAGGTGGAGGGCAAGTCGGGAATGGAAGCAGTGGACAGGGGGGAGGGTGAGAAGCAAGGCATGTGGGAGAAAGTGGAGATCATGATTGAAGAAAAAGCGGGAGAGCGTAGGAATGAAAAGAAGGAGAGAGCGGATAGGGAAAGGATACGGGCAATGGAGTTGAGAATGGAGAGAAAAGAGAAGGCAGATATGAGAAATTATATAGTAATAAGAGGATTAAAGCTCAAGAGAGGGGAAGAAAAGGACAGGATGGAAGCGCTGCTACAGAGCATAGGGTGGGTTAAAGGCAAGGTAGGGAAAGTTAGGATGGAGGGAGAAAGGAGAATGAAGTGGCGGTGATGGGCGAAATGTTATGGTAAAAGGGGGTGAAGAGGGAGAATACACGTATGTGAGTAAGAGGGGTGTATCGGTGATAGACTACGTGATTATGAATATGCAAGGGTTTGAGGAGATAGAGAAATTCGCAGTGGAAGGAAGGGTGGAATCAGACCATCAGACATTGTCGTTAGGGGAGAGGGTGTCATGGACGAGAGAGGCGATAGAGAAGTATCAGGAGCAATTGGGCAACGTAAGCTTTGAGGGGGAGTCCGTGGACGAGATATGGGAGGATCTATAAGAGAAAGTGAAAGGTTATGTGCAAAAGAAGATATTCAGGAAAAAGAAGAAAGGAATGGTAAAGCTGTGGTGGGATAGGGAATGTAAAATGATGAAGAGAAAGGTGAAAAAGAAGTGCAGGAAGTGGAAGGAAGGAACCGCGAAAAGGGAGGAGTACGTAGAAATCAGGAAGGAGTGTAGGGCGATGTGTAAGAAGAAAGAGCAGGAAAAAAAAAGAGCTGGAAGAGGAGTTGAGAAGTGTTAAGACAGAAGGGGACGTGTGGAAGATAACTAATAGGTTTAGGAAACGTAGGGTGGGGATAAGTGAGAAGATAGGGAGCGACGAATGGAGAAAAATTTTTAAGGATTCATTTGAGGGATCAGATACTTGAAAGAGAGATGAGGGGATTAGAAGAAACAGAGAGTTAGATGAAGAGGAGCTGAACGACGAGGAGATAGAGGAGCAGATAGGGAAGTTGAAAAAATCGAAGGCAGCAGGGAGTGACGGGGTAGAGAACAAAGCGTGGCTGTTTGGCACACAAGAGGTAAGAGGCAGAGGCTGAAGGGGGTAGTGAAAAAAGTATGGAGGGGGGAGGGATTCCCAAGAGGGTGGAGAGAGAGGTTGATCGTACCACTGTATAAGAAAGGGGATAGGGAGAAGTAGCAAAATTATAGAGGAATTACGCTCGTGAATACTGCGTACAAAATATACGCGATTTTGTTAGCAGATTGGCTGCAAAAGGATGTTGAGGGGAAAGGAATATTGCCGGAGACGCAGACAGGCTTTAGAGATAGAAGGAGCATTATTGACAACATTTACGTCTTGCAACACGTGATGGATAGAGAATTAACCAAAAAGGGTGCTAAAGTGTAAGCGTTTTTTGTAGATCTAAAGAGCGCGTTCCCGTCAGTGGATAGGGGGAGGTTGTGAGAGGCATTGGAGGAGAGTGGAGTGAAGAGGGGCCTGATCCAGAGGGTAAGGGGGTATATAAGGAGACGAAAGATAGGGTGAGAGGAGAGGAGGGAATCTTGAGGGATTCTGGATGGATAGGGGGTTGAGGCAAGGGTGCCCGCTTAGCCCAACACTTTTTGCAATTTTGATCGCGGATATGGAAAGTAAGCTAGCGGCCGGAGTGGTAGGAGGAGTCAGGATATGGTCACTCGCATATGCAGATGACATAGTGCTGTTGGCAAAGAGCGAAGAGGCTTTAAAGGAGATGATGAAGAGGTTGAGACGTTACTTGGACAAGAATAGGTTAGAGTTAAATGCGGGAAAGTCGAAGGTTATGGTGTTCAAGAAAGGAGGTGGGAGAGATGGGGGAGGGAAGTGGAAGGGAAAAGCGGTACAGAAGGTGAAAGAGTTTGTGTACCTGGGCTTCCTGTTTCGAAGAAATGGGGGAGAGGATGGTCATATAAAAGATAGAGTGAGAAGGGCAAATGTGTTGATGAGGCAGGTGTGGGGGCTGGGGAAGAGATTGTTCGCAGATGATTTTGAAAGGAGAATGAAATTGTTTGACTCGCTAGTGATGAGTGTCTTACTTTACGGAGTGGAGGTGTGGGGTTGGAAGGGAAGTGAGGAGGTAAATAGGGTACAGGAGAGGTATGTAAAGTGGATACTGAGGTTGGCAAGGATTACGTCGAACTATATTGTCAGGAGGGAGACAGCAAGATCGAGTTTAGGGATTATAACAGGGAGTCGAGCGTGTAAATATGAGAAATTTTTGGAAGAGGGTAGAAGTAAATTGGTTAGGGAGTGTTGGTGGAAGAAGAACAGACATAGTAGTGCAAAGATGGAAGTGGAAAGGGAAAGGTATTTTAGAATGAATGGATTGCAAATGGATGAAGTTAGCAGAATGCACGAGGAAGGAAGGTATATGAATTAGTTCAAAAGAATGGCATGGAGAAAGAAAATACAGAAGGAGAGGAGAGAATAAGAGAGTCAAGGTATAACGGAAACTATGTGTGGATTATGCCAAGGGAGAGAGCGCAATATTTGTGTAAGAAAGGAGAGCAAGGAAGTCAGGAACTTATGGCGAGAATGAGGTGCGGGTGCATGGAGAAGTATAATAGGTTCTGACTTTCTAGAGAGAAGAGAATGTGTGAATTGTGCGGGAAAGGGGATGAAAAATTGTAGCATTGGTTGGAGGAATATGAAGAGGTGGAAAAGAGAGGGATAAGCATGGAGGTACTGTTGCATGAAAGGGGTGACAAAAGGGCAGTAGCATGGGTGAAGGGGGTGTTGAGTAAGATAGAGAAGAAGAGAAGGAAGGAGAAAGAGGAATGGAGAAGGAAAGATTGTAAATAGAAGAGGAAGCAAATGTAAGAGACATGTAAATATTGTAAATAGTAGTTAAATATTAGGTGTTAGCCGCGGAGACAGAGGATGGTAATGCGAGGCATAGCGACAAAAGAGCGAAATGCGTGCGAGGCGAGGAAGGTTAGGCTATAGGAGTGAGCGGATTAGTTACAAGGTGTCGACGGATGGTACTTTCTAAGACGTAGTTGTAAGAAGATTCTGTAAAAAATGGAAGTGTAAGCAAGTCAATTTTTTAAGACCAGCAGGCCGAAAAATAAATGTTTATCTATCTACAATGGATTTCTTCACCCAAAGATACAAACTAGACGAGTTCAAAAAAAATTCGATCCGATTTCGAACTTCGAATGTCGGAAAACCGAATTCGATCAGTGCCACGTTCAGATCGAATTTTTCGATTCGACTGGTAAGTCGCTCGAATGTCGAAAACCGACATTCTACGAGCGCTGTCGTCGGTTCGAATTTTTCGATTCGATCGACCCGTCGATCAAATGTTGAAAATCCGACATTCGATCCGTACTACGGTGGGATCGGATTTTTTTTATTCGATCGGCCCTTCTATTGAACGTCGAAAATCCAATGTGCGACTGAATAAAGGCTTTTTAAGTTTCTAATTCATAATTATAATTCTAAAAATCTAAACCGATGCATATGGAATGCAGATTGAAGAGCAAGAGAGGCATGAAGACAATACTGTGTCAATCTGCTGGTTAATATTACGCGACATATATATAGTCCAACAATAAACATAAAAGTATCATTAATTATTAATTGATAATTAAAAAGTCTTTGTGTGATTACATAGTAACTATTAATAATAATTCGTTAGATATTATTCATGTTAAAATCTGTAGAATGTTTGTTACAGACTTTGCAGGTTTATAATATTTATTTTCTTATTTAATATTCTCAAGCTAGAATCATAAAGGGGCGGCTCGCTACTGAAAGTTAAACCAATATTGTCTTATTACTTTTTACCCTACCTTCATTTAGATTTTTTTCATCAAATAACAGGTTTAAAAACATTTGTGTTCTAAATTTCTGGCATTTGTATTAATATTTTGGGAATGATAAATTTCAGTTTATATAAAATATATCTACTAGGCAGTCTGATAAGTCCCTGAAAAATGAAACACGGAGGCGTTTTTTTGGCCAAAGTCGGTTTTATTTTCCAACATACTCTCCTTTTCGGTCGATACAGCGAGTTCAACGATTTTCTAATTTTTTGATACCGTCTGAAAAGTATTCGATCGGAAGGTCTCCAAAATACGCCTCTGTTTCAGCTATGAGCTCCTCATTTGAGTAAAAACGCTTACCGGTGAGCCATCTCTTCAGGTTAGGGAACAAGTAATAGCCGCTGGGGGCTAGGTCTGGTGAATACGGTGGCTAAAGAACCAATTCGAAGCCGATTTCATGCAATTTTGCTTGTGCAACTAAGCATGAATGAACAGGCGTATTGTCGTGATGATAAAGCGGTTTTTTCTTCTTCAAAT